>NW_016107560.1:2270050-2364393 GCF_001604975.1 Cebus imitator
TGCAAAAATGTTTTCCCATTCTGTTGGTTGCCAGTTCACTCTATTGACAGTTTCTTTTGCTGTGCAGGAGCTGGACCTCTCTCACTTGTCTTCCACTGTCACATTTCCTTCTATGATTTTGACCTTCCTGCCTCTCCCTTTTAAGGATACTTACAGTAATTCAGGAAAACACACCCATCTCAAGGTCCTTAATGTAGTGACATCTGCAAAGTCCCTTTCCATATGCAAGGCAACATAATCACAGGCTTCAGGAATTAGGACATGGACATCCTTTAGGAAGGTAAGTATTATTCTGTCTATCACAAATACAAAGCTATAAAAGCAGTAGCCAATAGAAAGAAAAGGAAAGCCAAACAGGAAACATATAAAAACAAGCAAGTCTTTTCTTTCTCCTCTAGCGCTCCAATCTCTAGCTAACCCTACTGGTAGAGCTGGAACTATTTTGCAAAGAATTTTTTTGATAGATTCCCAGTCATAAACTCATTATTAAGCAGAGAATAGACACATGCTGAAAGACAATAGCTTAATAAACAGTACTGTGATATGAATGTTTATGTATCTGGAAAATTCATATGTTGAAACTGAATACAATGTGATTATATTAAGAAGTGGGACCTTTGGGAGGTGATTAGGTCATGAGGGTGTAGCACTCCTGAATGGGATTAGTCCTTTTTATAAGGGGCTGAAGAAACCAGAGTTCTTTTTTTCCACCCTGTAAGCACACAAGAAAAAGGCATTGTCCATGAGGAAGTAAGCTCTCGCCAGGCAAGAATCTGCAGGCACCTTGATCTTGGAATTCTTAGCCTCCAAAATTGTGAAAAATAAATACTTGTTGTTTATAAGCTGCCTACCCAGTTTATGGTATTTTGTTAAAGCAACCCAAAGTAAGGCAGGTAATGTAACTTGGCATTACTAAGAACTAAGGATACAAAACACACACACACACAGATTTCAAAACATATAAATTTTACAGTGAAACTAGAAAAGTACAAAAACAATTTCAGTAACAGATTCTTTAGTCAAATAATACAATAAAGCATACAAAATGTGAGGAGAGAAGAGATAAATTGATTCAAATCATTGGGAAGAAATTGTACTGTGGAAGAGGCAATAATGCCTTTTCTCTGGTCTTTGGTAGAAAACAGGAATATTTAAAATTTTTTTATTCTGTGTAATTTCAATATCTTTCCAAATAATTTTTATTTTGAGTTATATTACCAATAATAAATGTTTTCTTTTCAAAACAGTGGTAATGTGCAATAAGCTTGATGCTTAGCGTAAATTTATTGGATAAAGTTGAATCTATAAAATTGGCTTTAAATAATTTAAAGATAAAATTTAGAAAATCAATTGGTAAAGTCAATAATTTCCTGGAGATAATAAGTTTGAGAAAACAGATATTTTTATTATATCAAGGTATTACATTTCTCATACAAACCACCATGACAAATGTCAATAGCTGATGAAAATAACTACAGAATTTTCATGTTTAAAATCTTACATGTTTCTAACTTTCATATGTACATTATTTTCATGTATTCATATAGTTTATGTATGGTTAATATGTATGTTTTCAAAATTTTACATTTTAATAATACATAATAACAATAAAAATGAAGTAAAATTTTATATAATCAAATTTCTTTTTATGTCTACATAATTGAAGGATTAAAAACTATAATAGTTATTTGTTGAGTCTTTTAATATGCATGTTATCTGAATGATATATTCCTATGAGCTTATTGTATACATGTCAAACAATATAAACTACATATGTGCCAGGCGTGGTGGCTTATGCCTGTAATCCAAGCACTTTGGAGGCCAAGACGGGTGGGTCACCTGAGGTCGGGAGTTCAAGACCAGCCTGACCAAAATGGTGAAACCCCGGTCTTTTATTAAACATAAATAAATAAATAAATAAATAAACCATATATGTGATAATAGTTTTTACTTTTATTTCCCTAAAGTTAAATACCTGCAATTCCCATTTAAAATAATTACTTAAATATGAGATTATAGTCATTATTCTGGTTGGTTTACATATTTTTAAGTTTTTAAGATATGAAATATATTACAGAAGCACAAATATGCACAAAACACAAGTGTAAATCCCCATTATCCCCTAATGCCTCCCCATTGTCAGCTTCCTTCCACTGTGCTGAAGTTAAAATTGAAATTTTTGGGTATCAGTTTGAAACATGCTTAAAAGTAGCTTTATTATGGAAGCTTGTATCTCAAAACCTGTTGTTTAGTTTGGCCTATTTTTTAAAAAAAGTTTAACTTACATAAAAGGTATTCTTAAGTGTGTTTACTCTTCTTAAGACTGTCTTTGTTTCACTGGGCATGATGTATATAAGCATCATCTTTGTTGTTGTATGTATCTATAATCTATTCATTTTTCCTGATGTAATGCATTTCATTATATAATTATGCCATGATTATGTATTCTATATTAGTTAAGTAATTGCAACTTTTATGGTTTAAGAAAACTGCTGCTATAAATATATATATTTTTGATTTTTACAAATATCATTGTACTTACATGCAATATTTTTTTTGTGGGGTTTATGTATGATATGGATACCATTATTCAAATGTAATAAATAGTGCCCAACTTACCCAAACTTCTAGTGTCAATTTCTACTCCACAAATATTGATCAGAGTTTCAATTTTTCCGCCTTATCTATATTTCATATTGTCAGATTTGTGTGGGCATTTTTAAATAATGGGTATTTGAGTGGTTCTGTGGTTTTGCTTTACATTCTCCTTCTTACTAATAAAGTTTCCTACCAGATCATAGTTTTAATAATCACTGATATATCCTCTTTGGTTAACTGTCAATTTAAGTCTACTACTAATTTGTCTTTGAGGTTTGTGACATTTTATAATTACTTTGTGGGAGTTACCAATATTTTGCCCCTCTGTAGCTTGTCTTTCTAATATCAATGTTTTTTTCATAAATATAATATCTAGAATTTTTTGTACTGCTTATAAGCAAAATAAGAAATATTTTCATTTTGGGTTACTGTATTTTTATACTATTTGAAATTATTTCTCAGCTCCAGGTTTATGTTGATAATCATCTATCTCATCTCTAAAGTTATTTATTCACCTTTAAATCTCTAATCAACCTGGAATTGCTACCATTTTAATGGTGTAATTTAGTGGCTGTATCCAACTGCTCTTGTATTAATACTAAACAAATCTGCATCACTTATTAGGAAAACTATTTCTTGAAAAGATTGTCATTTACTGAAAAGACCTCGGTTTCATAAGGCCAATCTTGTTATAAATCAAGAGGGTCTGTTCCTGTGGTCTCTACTATATTTCATTGGTCTATTTGCTGAGTTTTTCACAATACCAAACTATCTTAATTGCTGTGAAGTTGTAAGCCTTGATGTCATATGGAGGACAACCTCTCACCTTTGTCTTGCTCAAAATTATCTTGTTGGTCTTGGATCTTCACATTTTCATATACATTTTTGAATGAACTTATCAGTTTCTCCTCAAAAAATTTTTGAATTTTTTATTAGACTTGAAATTGATCTATAGATTGTAGATAAATAATGGCAAAACATTGCTTTTACATTATTTTTACATTACTGAATATTCCAAACCAGGAATATTTTATGTACTTTTATTCATTAATATTTTCATTTATTCAATCATGATTTATAGGTGTCTATAAAAGATGTCTTGCGCATCTTTGCTGAACTTATTTCTATCAGCTGTTTTGAAGTCAACTTTAATATTGTTTAACATTTTATTTATAAATTTCTTATGTTATCCAAAAATTTTGTTTCATACATATACACATGTGCACTGATATTTTGTATATAGACCTAATTTCTTTCCTGCTGTAATAGAATAAGGATGAGAAAAAAAGACAGAAAATTGCACTTATTGGCAATATGAGAGTATAGACAGAAGAAAAGAGAAAAACTAATCTTTGAACTAAGTACTATACTAAAGATGTTATTAGCTAACATCACTGGTTTCAGATCTTTAATGGCATATTTCAACTTTAAGCATAAAAGATAATGTTTCCATAAGAATTTTTGTTTATCTGTACATTAGACTTATTCAGACGAAGAAATGTTCTTCTTTTCTTAGTTTTCTACAAAACATTTAACGTTAATGAATGTTTAACTTTACTCAAATATTATTCTACTTTTAGTGAAATAGCTATGATTATTTTCTTTGAAAATATGAATTTCATCAATTTTTAAAATAGTAAATATTTATTATTTCTATTTTTTTGTTTATATTCTTTTGAGATGTAATAACACATTCCACAGTATTTATCAGTAGCCTATTATGGAAAAAAGTAAAAGTAGAGCTAGCATGAAGTGAAAAGTATAGCACAAATACAGAATTTACACCTTGAAAATTTAACTTTCTTTACTTATATATATGATAATTTAATTGCTTTTATTTTTATTTACAAATCTTAATGTTTGTGAAGTGTATTAAACGTTTTCTTAAACTACAGATAACAGAAAAAAATATGCCTGCTCTGGATTTTAGTACATAAAATTTTTCACAATAATATTTTTAACAAACTGCTATTGTTACAAAGAAAAATTTGCTGGATGTGGGCTCTCATTAAGAGAGAGCATGGGATATCTACTGTGTAGCCAAAATATTATATTAACGTCGAACAACAAAATAGATTTCTACATAATAGCTCATTAAAATATCCCAATTGTTGGCATTATTTTTTTCACACATTTATTTCATAAACCAGACACAAAATGAATGAGAATTTTGAAATAAAATAGAGTTCAGCCTCATAAAATATGACTGCGTCTGAGGGTTCTATCAAATCTCTCAAGGAAAAAATCAAATTTGATAAAAATCGGTATCCAATAATGTAATGTTGCACTCCAAATATTTTACTGGAACTTGATATTGTTAGCGTGCAAGCTGTTGTGCTGACATTTGATTACATTTTAAATGGCTGTGAAACTAAACATGACAGGATTTACTTTCCAGTTTGTTTTCTACACCCAAGGTCATTTAAGCTTTTGTGGTATGCCAGAAAGAATGTTTATGTAATACCAGCATGTATTACCAAATAAAATCTTACAGTGTAACTTATTATTTATCTTATTAAATGTCATGTCTTTTATTTTATTTAAATACCATATTACTACCTCAAAAATATACTAGTTGTAGCTTGTATTTTAGAGACTAATATATCCAAATATATAAAAGTTATAGCTTGATATATAAAAACATTAAGGAAATATATATGCATATATATGTACAGACAAATGAGGTTATAAATATTTGTCTAAGTGGGACCTAATTAAACTGAAGAGCTTCTGCATAGCAAAAGAAATTACCAATAGAGTAAACAGACAACCTCCAGATTGGGAGAAGATATCTGTAAAATGTACCCAACAAAGACCTAATATCTAGAATCTATGGAGAACTTTAAAAATGAACAAGCAAGAAAAAAAATAACCCCCTTAAAAGTGGGCAAAGAACACGAATAGATATTTTTCTAAAACAAACATACAAACAAACAAGAAACATGAAAAAATGCCTACCATCACTAGTCATCAGAGAAATGCAAATCAAAACCACAACAAAATAGCATCTCAGGGCAGTGAGACATCAAAAAGCAATAAATGCTGGTGAGACTGCAGAGAAAAAGGAATGATTATATATTGTTGGTGAGAATGAAAAATTAGTCCACCCACTGTGGAAAGCAGTTTGGAGATTCTCAAAGAACTGAAAACCAAGCTATGATTCAATCCAGCAATCCTATTACTTGGTATATACCCAAATAAAAATAAAGCATCTGCCAAAAAGACACATACCCTCATATATTTATGCCAGGACTATTAACAGTAGCACAGATATGGAATCAATCCAAGTGCCTATCAGTGGTAGCGGTGATAAGGACAATATGATACGTATATACTGTGCAATACTACACAGCCACAAAGAAGAATGACACCATGTCTTTTGCAGAAACTTGTATGCAGATGGAGGCCATACTACCAAGCCAATTAACACAGAAACAGAAAGGCAAATGCTACATAATCTCACTCATAAGTGCGAGCTAAATTCTGAGGACACATGGACATAAACATGAGAACAATAGATACTAGGGACTACTCAAGAGGGAAGGGAGGAGGCGTGGAATGAAAAACTACCTATCAGGCATTATGCTCAGTACCTGGGTGATAGGATCCACATACCAAACCTCAGCATCATACAATATCCCCATGTTCAAAAAACCTGCATATGTAATCCCTGTATAAAAAATAAATTTTGAAATTAAATAAATAAATAAATATTTGCACATATGTAGGTGTAAATGTATATTCATATGAAATGGGATATATATCTTTTGATATTTAATTTCACAAATTGGACAGCATAAAATTTTCCTAGAAGATATACAGTAATTATTAATAATTCAAAATGTATCCATATATGTCTATTTCTTTTAACATTTTGATTTGCACTCAAAAGAGTATGTATTTTAGTAATATGAAGCAAAGAGTAATATTTCCCAACAAAAAAATATGATGCAGAAAAAGCTAAATTAAAACTTGTAAAAAGAAAATGTGAGTAATCAAAACATATATTAATGTTCTCATATGTAAGAACATATGAATGTTCTCACTTTAGAAGAAGATTTATCCTAAACTTTCTGATCATAAAATTATCCAGGTATGCTGATTTATTCAATTTTATTTTTAATTTTTGGCATACACATTTGCTATAATGATTTATATTGCCACATCATTAGCTTTCTTTTTACTTTCTTTAGAAACAGAATATTTCTGTTGCTCAGAATGGAGTGCAGTGGTGCAATCGTAGCTCACTGTAATCTCAAACTCCTGGGCTCAAATGATACTCCTGCCTCCATCTCCCAAGGCACAAGCCACTTCAGATGCAAGCCATCATGCCCAGTTAATTTTGTTTTGGTTTGGTTTTTGGTAGAGTTAGAGTTCCCCAGTAACCCTATGTTCCCCAGCATGATCTGGAACTCCCAACCTCAAGTGATCCTTCCATCATGGCCTCCCAAAGGGCTGAGATTACAACTATAAGCTATGAGCCACCACACCCAGCCTATTATTTATATTCTGTAACCATATTGTAATTGTAGTATGCCCATTTAAAATTATATTTTTTTGAAAATAAGGTATATGTATCTGCTTCTCCATGACTTTTGGGATAGATTATTAGTTTGTTTGTTTTAGTTTCCATAACATGCCATCAAGCATATCAACTGAAACATAGAGACACTACAAAAACCTGTCAGTCACACAAAGTTGGGTTTATAAAAACCACTGCAGCAAGGGAACACAGCACCTTGATAGTTTTAAGTTTTCCAAATGATGTAAATTAAGAAAGTATATTTATTGGATTTTGTAATCTTAAAAGGACTGATTAAGGAAAGCCTTTCAAGTAGGAGTTTATGATTGAGTAAATATAATTTATGAATGGTAAGATGAGGTTCTATATGAGAGTGTTGATGACTAAATTGTCATGATAGGAGACCTGTTTGACCAAATGAACAAATTCTGGCCTGCATAAGTTTATTCGCAAGAATTTCCAGAAGAAAACAGTGAAATTATTTGTGGATTTGGTCTTATGTTCTGGGCAAGATATCCCAGAGGTCACAGTTAAACTATCTTGACCCAGGTGGTTTCATACTCAGTCTCAACAGTTGAGTTATGCTGAAGCAGATGTTCACAGTTCTTATAATTTTGTCCAGTGACATAGGTTAAAAGAAAATCTCCATATATATTTTCCCCACTGAGGTAAACTGAATTTCTCTTAGGTATTTATAACAACTAAAAAATATGTTCATGATATAACCAAGGAGTAGGAAGTGGAGAAGCTGTCACTAGGGCACCAAAAGTTCTGGAAACTCTGGTTAAAATACAAAATCTAATTAAAAAAAAACATTAGCAATTCTTACTTTCTTATTTCAGAACCTCTTTGTGTTGACTGTGCTCTACATAATCTTCAAACCAAGGTGTTTTTAAGATTCACTGTCTTCTTGTGGGCATGCAGATGTGGAATAAAGTTGGTAATGCACATGCCTGCTGGTGAAAATCTCTCAGATCTGTTACATCTTTAATCTTTGCCCATTCACAGCATATAATTACTATTACAGTTTCACTGGGTTTCTCTATTAATCATATTATACACCTAGTTGCCATATCCAGTTACTATTCTTCATTCCTTATAGAATTTGACCTATTTGAGAAGAAAACATTGGTGAATATAATATCCTTCATTAAACTGTTTTAATACTTGTTTTCATAAGACAATCTTTTGGTTTTCCAATGAGTGGATAAAGAAAATGTTGTATATATAGATCATGGAATACTAATTAGCCATAAAAAGGAATGAAACAATGTCATTTACAGCAACCTGGATGGAATTGGAGGCCATTATTCTAAGTGAAGTAACTCAGCAACAAAAAAAAAAAAAACAAACATTGTATATTCTCACTTATATATGGGAACTAAGCTATGAGGATGCAAAGGCATAAGAACTTTGGAGACTCGGAGGGCAGAGTGAGAGGGGGAAGGGTAAAAGACTACACATTGGGTGCAATATACTCTGCTTGTGTGACAGTTGCACCAAAATCTCAGAACTCACCACTAAAGAACGTTTTTCACATGTTGAAAGTAGCAATTCACTTCAGGTCAATGATTGTTTATCAGAGACCAATTTTATCTACATCTCAACAGCATTTGAAAGCTAACTAGCACCTTTTTACAAATAATTCTTCAATAAATGTATTGAAAAAGTTTTTGGAGATATGCATCAATTTGAAAAAAATCATAGATGAAACTCATATTCTAGAAATGTTGAAAAAATTAAGAAAAAGTTGTGTCATGAATGCATAAAATATATGTAGGTTATAGTCTATTTTATCATTTACAACTATTGAATATACGCAAGTCCATTATAAAATGTTAATGCCTATCAAATCTTAAGCACATGAATATGTACAGACTACACATAGCACAATTCCCAGTCTGGAGAAATGTCAACAAGTGTAAAGAGGCAATACTAAATTACAACTGCATAAAATTAACTATAGTACATCCTGAACTACTGCAAAAATTTTGTAGCCACCTCGCATTGCAAGTGGGAGATCATTAATTCCATGTGAGCACTCCATTTCTTCAGTAAATTGTGTATCACAGTAAAAAGTGATCTTTCATGGTTATTACATATTTTTATCATGTTTAGTACAATGTGGTTAGCCTTTAATAATGCTCTTAGATTGTAAAAATTGCCACTACTAATGCTGGGAATGCTCTCAAGAAGCAGAGAAAAATAATGGCATTCAAAGAAAGTTGAATGGCTTGATGTGTAACATAGCTTTAGGTCTACAGCTGCAGTTACCCACATTTCAAGATAAATGAATCCTGAGTAAGGACCATTGTTAAAAAGAAAAAGGAAATTCATGGAATCAAAGCTGCATCCACACCAGAAGGCACAAAAACTTGCACTTATTATGAAATACCTTTTTATCGTGTATTAAAAATGCATCTTTTATGTAGGTGCAGGATTGCTATAAGTAAAGCATACCTATGGATTCTAATATGATTTGAGAAAAAGCAAACAGAAGGTAAAAGATCTAAAGCTGGAAAATATAATGGCTGTAAAAGACAGTTAATAATTTTAAAAATAGATTTGGATTAAAGTTATTTCAAAATAACAGGAGAATTAGCTTCTGCCCAGCAAGACACAGCAGACAAGCTCCCAGAAGTTAATAAGAAAATCATTGAGGAAGTAGGATATCTGCTTGAACAAATTTTTAACGTAGATTAAAGTGTCTATCTTGGGATTAAAAAAATGTCACAAATGTCATTTATTAGTCTAGAAGAGAAGCAATCACCAGGCTTTAAAGCAGGAAAAGATAGGCTAACTCGACTGTTTTGTGCAAATGCAGATGGGTTTATGAGTAGGACTGCCCTTATCTATAAAGCTGCTAACCCCTAAGTCTTGAAGGGAAAAGATGAACATCGGTTGCCAGGCTTCTGATTGTACAACAAGAAAGCCTGGACAATGAGAACATTTTTTATGAGCTGGTTCTATCAATGCCTTGTTTCTGAAGTCAGGTAGTGCCTTGCCAGTAAGAGCTTGCCTTTTAAAATTCTTTTAATATTGGACAATGCTCCTAGCCACCCAGAACTCCACAAGTTCAACATTTGAAGGTATTGTCCCCAAACGCACCATCTCCAATTCGGACTCTAGATCAGGAGGTCATGAGGGCCTTTAAGGCTCATTACACACAGTACTCTAGGGAATGGATTGTCAACACTATAGAAGAGAACTTCAATTGAGAACAGCATGAAAGTCTGGAAAAATTATACATTGAAGGTGCTGTCATTGTTATAGAAAAAGCTTTTAAACACATCAAGAACAAAAAAATAAATAATTTCTATTGGAGTAAACTATGTCCAGATATTGTACATGACATTGCAGGATTTATGACAGAACTACTCAAAGATATTATACAAGAGTCTGTGGAGTAGATGGATCAAGATAATGGAATAAAAGTCTCCACCATAGTTCTCCCTGCAAGGGCAGCAATTTAACAACAATCTACACACAATACAGCACCTTCATAAGAACCATGAATCAGGTGAGCAGTCACAGTACTATCAGTGACACACAGTGAGTATGTCACTGAAAGAGGCACAGAAGAGGCAGAAAACACAGTTTTGAATCCCTGATGACACCTTTTACCCACTGGCAGTAGCTGCATGATGCAGAGAGTATTTCTGGGTGCTGGGAGAGGGAGACCGCAGCAGCTGTGAGGCATTTAACTCAGTGCAGTCCTTTTATGACAGACAGAAAAATCAAGTCAAACTCAACTGACGCCCACCCACTGAGGGAGCATTTAAACCAGACTTAGCCAGAGGAGAATCACCAATCCCAGCAGTCAGAACTTGAGTTCCCACAAGCTTTGCTACTGTGGGCTACAGTGCTCTGGGGCTCCAAATAAACTTGTAAGGCAGTGTATGCCACAAGGATTGTTATCCCTAGATAAATCTTACTGCTGAACTCAGCCCAAAGCCAGGAGACTGGGGAGACACACAACCTACTGAGATACCAACTGGGATGGCTAAGGGAGTGAAGGCATTACCCTACCCTAACCTGAGGCTGCACAGATTGCAGCTCAAAAAAAGACCCCTAATTCTGCTTGAGGAGAGGAGAGAAAAGAGTGGGAAAACTTTTTCTTGCATCCAGGATAACAGTTCAGTCACAGCAGATAGGGCACTTGTCAGAGACACAAGGTCCCTTTCCAGGCCCTAGTTCCCAAATGCCATTTGTAAAAACAACCTGGGCCAGAAGGGAACCTGCTTCCTTAAAGGGTAAGGCCCAGTCTTGAAAGCACTAACTATCTGCTAGGTGAAGATCCCTTAGGTCCTGAATAACCAGCAGCAATATCCAGGAACTACATTGAGGACTTTGGGTGAGACTCTGAAACTTGCTGGCTTCAGGTGAGACTCAGCACATTCCTGGCTATAGTGGCTATGAGTTGTGACTCTTTCTGCCTGAGAAAAGCACAGGAAAAAGTAAAGGGGACTTTAGTGTGCACATAGTACCAGCTCAGCTACACGGGGTTAGAGCACCAAGAAGGCTCTTGGGGTTGCCCTGATTCCAGGACTTGGTTCTGCACCTGCCCTTGCCCAGAGGCGAGCCCAATGCACTGATATCCCTATGCTGAAGAATGAAATTAGACCCCTATCTCTCACCATATAAAAAATCAAACCAAAATGGAATAAAAACTTAAATCTAACATTTCAGTTTACGAAGCTACTACAATAATACATTTGAAAAAATCTGTAAGACTTTGGTCTAGGCAAAAACTTATTGAGCAGTACCCCAAAAGCACAGGCAAACAAAGCAAAAATAAACAAATGTGGTCACATGAAGTTAAAAAGCTTCTAAAAAGCAAAGAAAACAATAAAAAAAAACCCAGACAATCCATAGAATGGGGGGAAATAGTTGCAAACTAATCCTCTGGCAAGGACTGATAATCAGAGTATATAAGCTCAACAACTCTATGAAAAATCCAATAGTATGTTTATTATTATTATTATTTTCAGACAAAGTCTCGTTCTGTCACCCAGGCTGGAGTGCAGTGATGTGATCTTGGCTCACTGCAATCTCCACCTCCTGGGTTCAAGCAATTCTCCTGCCTTAGCCTCCTAAGTAGCTGGGATTACAGGCACATGTCACCACACCAGGTTAATTTTTTGTATTTTTGGTAGAGACAGGGTTTCACCGTGTTAGCCAGGATGGTCTTGATCTCCTGACCTTGTGATCCACTTGACCTGGCTTACCAAAATGCTGGGATTACAAGTGTGAGCCACCGCGCCTGGCTCAATAGTCTGATTTTTAAAATAGGCTAAATATTGAAATAGACATCTCTTGAAAGAAGATATCCAAATGACAACCAGGAATACAAAAAGGTGCTCAACATCAATTATGAGAGAAATGCAAATCAAAACTACAATGAGATGTCATCTTACCCTGGTTAAAATGGCTTATATACAAAAGACAGGCAATAACAAATGCTGGCAAGGATGCTGCTGGTTAAAAACCTAAAGAAAGGAAATCAGTGTATTAAAGAGTTATCTGCACTCCTATGTTCATTGCAGCACTAGCCAAGTTCACCGTAGCCAAGGTTTTGAAGCAACCTAAGTGTCTATTGACAGATGAATGTATAAGAACATGTGATACATATGCACAATGGAGTACTATTCATCCACGAAAAAGAATAATTTTCTGTCATTTACAACAACATAGATGGAACTGGAGGTCATAATGCTAAGTGAAATAAGTCAAGCACAGAAAGACAAACTTCTCATGTTCTATTTATTTATGGGATACAACAGTGAAAACAAAAAGCTCATTGACAGAAATGTCAGAGGGAGGGCTACCAGAGGCTGTGAAGGGTAGTGGAGAGGGGTAGAGGAGAGATGGGGATGGTTAATGGGTACAAAAACAAAACTTAGATAGAATAAAGACCTACTATTTGATAGCATAACAGGGTGACTAGAGTCCATAATAATTTAATTGTACATTTTGAAATAAGTAAAAGAGTATAATTAAATTATTTGTGACACAAAGAATAAATACTTGACAGGATTGATATATCACTCTTTGTGATGTAATTATGCATTACATGCCTATATCAAAACATCTCACATGCCCCATAAATATGTACACCCATTACATATCCATAAAAAATAAAAACTAAAAATTAAAAATGATTAAATAAATGAGGTTGTGGATATAGCAAAAAAAGGTAGGGAATGAAGTGTGTCAAGCCATAAATCTTGGAGAAATTCAACAGCTAATAGACACAACACCAGAAGAATTAACAAAAGAGCAATTAATTAACAAATAAGGTCTTCTGGAAGAGTCCCAGACAATGAAGATGAAGACGTGAAAAAAAAAATAGCAGTGTTAGAAAACAAGTTGCTATTACACAATCTGGTAGAGGTGTTCTGATAGTTCCCAATTGCTTTTGACTTCTTTTATGACATGGACCCTACTGTTATACAAGCACTGAAACTAAAGCAAAATGTTCAAGCATTGAAACTGTATAGAAACATAAAGGCAAGAGAAAAAAACCAACAGAAATCATGAAACATTTCATAAATTTATTCTGAGGGTGACTACCTGTCTTGCCTCCCCTTCCACCTCCTCCACTTCTTCCACCTCTGCCATCCTTTAGAAAGCAAGAGCAACCCCACCCCTTTCTTCTCTTCCTTAGCCTACTCAACATGATGTAAGGGAGACTGAAGGCCTTCATGATGATCAAATTCCACTCAATGAATAGTAAATATACTTTCTTTTTCTTATTATTTTCCTGATAATATTATTTTTCTATTGACATAGAAAGCAGAGTAGAGTACTTTATTGTTAGAATACAGCATATAATCTATATAATACACATAGTATGTTAAACAAGTGTTATTGATGAAGCTTCTGGTCAATAGTAGGCTATTAGTAGCTAAGTTTTGAAAAAGTCACAAGTTATACATGAATTTTCAATTGTGTGGAGGGTTATGCTCCTAACCTCCATGTTGTTTAAACGTCAACCATATGATTAATTTCCCCAGAACATCCAGAATAGAAGTTATGGCCAAGTTCCAACAATTTTTGCTAAATGATTAGCACCAATAGTGATACATAGTAGATGCTTCAAAAATATATTTCTCTATCCTCCATTTCTTATTCCTTTGCAAATATCTAATGAAATTAAAAATATTTTTTAAATGTTACAAGATTATATAAAGAACATATTTCCTTGAAAAATAATTAATTAAAGAATATTATAAATGCCAGAGCATGAAAAAGACCAAAGGAGTAATTTATGTTTGCTTTTTTGTTTGCATTTTTGAAAAAGTAATGACATTCCAGTTGGGGTTAAACCCTTACTTCAACCTGATAAAATAAAGCCTGTGTACAGTATAAAAATGTAGGATCTTTCTGATTGAATCCATATCTTTTCTGTGGTAAAACCATATCCCAGAAATAGTGGAAAATCATAAAGACCCTCCACTACCAAATATTTTCAACAGAATTATAGCAGTAATAAATAGAAGCTGGCAGAGAGGGTTTCTTTTTTCTTAATAGTGATAAGTAGATTATCTAAAGAATGCCATCACAAATAAATCTGAATCGTATCAAGATAAGAAAAATTCAAAACAATAATATAAACTCACTCTTCTATATTTTAGTGAGTTTTGTCCTTTTTTGCATAAATGTAAGACAAAGTCACACTTTTTAGTGCTTGTGAATCTGTAATGATGACTGATTTAGGTAGTTATCTAAACTCACTTAAGACAGCTCTAGTTTAGATAGAAGAGGTCAACATGAAATGTTAATTTTATTTTTCATCTCTCAATGCCATATGTTGTAAGGATTCCTAAATACCATTTAACCCTGACTTAGTCACTGAAATAATGAAACTTACTGATGCTCTGCTCAGTTTATACCACTTATGTAAAAAGAAAACAAAAACTAATTTTACAATGTATTAGAACTTTTAAAATAACCAATATTTATATATCTATATTTATCTTCTTATTGCAATATCATTTCATTCATCATCTTCCCTCTTCATGCTTACAAACATGTATGGAGAATGCAAGGAAAATCATTGAATTACACTAACACTTATTTTCAGGTTGGCACTAGAATATTACATTTTCTTTTTTAATCACAGAAATAAATAAGTAAATAAAAGAAATTTACCTTTTCCTTAGATGTATATTTGCAGTAAAACCAAGCAATTTGTTGATGAAATTTAATATGCCTATTTTTTTTAGGAAATCTAATTTTAAATTTTATAAATGACTGATCAGTAACTTTTACATAACTAGTCAGTGGGGTCATTCCTTAGTAAGCCTTCGGAAATGATATGAGGAGATTGACTTCCAAAAGCAACTCTATTAGATCATTCCTTCTTCTGCACAATTCTGAGTAACATATTACTAGAAAGTATGACAATTTTATCTCTCACATTTAGATCTCAAATTTGATGTTATACTTTAAGACATTTGCCTTTTCAATTTTTTCACATGTCTAAGAAATATAGTTTAAATCTCACAGGTGTTTACTTTGCTTTCTTTTCCTTTTGCTGCATACATGTATGAGAATGTTTTGGAGACTGGTGGCTCTAGTCTCAGCTATGTTGGAGGCTGAGATAGGAGGATTGCTTGAACCCAGGCAAAGCACCATGATAGTACTTGTGAATTGGTAAGGCACAAGGGTAGTACTTGTGAATAGTCACTGCACTCCAGCCTGGGGAGCATAGCAAGACCCTACCTCTAAAAAATTTTTAAAAAACAAAATTGATATTTACTATATTAACATATGCAGTAATGTAACCAAGGTTTTTCTTGGATGCTGGTGAGGCACAGCTCCTCTAAGAGAATGTTGTAGGTTCTTGGTCTCTGTCCTCTTAAGGATAGGGGAGGGGACCACTGCAGGTGTGCGGTAAGCTTGTAAAAGTAAATATTGGATCCAAGAAGTATTGCAGAAAAGGTGATTTTATTTAGGTAGAGAAAAGTGAAGAAAAGGAGAAGAAGAGAAAGACTTCCACGAAGAGTGTGGAAGGGGATTCCAGAGGGAAAATCCTGGAGAGGAAAGGGAGCTCCCACCATGTGGGAGGGGATTCCAGAGAGCTGGAAATCCAGCGTGGGTGAAGGAGCAGGGAAATTTATCCTGGGAGACATTCCCACCTTCCGAAGTTCCTCTGGCCAATGAAAGGAGTTCCTTTAAACTTCCGTTGGAGTGATTGACTATTAGTTTCTTCCCTTGCCCGTGAAATTCAGACATAAACTGTTAAATCTCCCAGATGGAAAGAGATGGGAGGGGAGCATGGCACTGGGAAATTCTTGCCCTTAAAACTACACCCCCTCATGGACCCAGAAAGAGAACACCTTCCCTCTGTAAAATATATAGTAATTATAATACATAAAACATAGAAAAACTCTACTATTACATGTGCCCTTTTGTCTTCTGCTATAGTTTGGCTGTGTCCTCACCCAAAATATCATCTTGAATTGTAATCTCTATAATCTCCAAAGGAGAGACCAGGTGGAGGTAATTGAATCACGGATGTTGTTTCCTCCATGCTGTTCTCATGATGATGAGTAAGTTCTCACGAGATCTGATGGTTTTATTATAAGTGTTTGGTAGTTCCTCTTGCATTCATCTTACTTCCTGCTGCCTTGTGAAGAAGGTGCCTTGTTTTGGCCTTCTTCCATGATTGTAAATTTCCTGAGGCCTCCCCATCCATGTTGAACAGTGAGTCATTTAAACCTCTTTCCTTTATAACTTACCCAGTCTCAGGCACTTCTGCATAGCAGTGTGAAAATGGACTAATACATTGAATCGGTACTGAAGTAGTGACGCACTGCCATATGGATATCCAAAAATATAGAAGCTACTTTGGAATAAGGTAACAAACAGAGGTTGGAGCAGTTTGGAAGGCTAAGAAGAAGACAGAAAGATATGGGAAAGTTTGGAACTTCCTAGAAACTTGTTAATTGGTTTTGGCCAAGATGTTGATAGTAATATGGATAATGAAGTCCAGGCTGAGGTGGTATCAGATAAAGATGAGAAACTTATTGGGAACTGGAAATTGGAGCAAAGGTAACTCTTACTATGCTTTAGCATAGAGACTGGTGGCATTTTGCTTTTGTCATAGAGATCTCCTGCACTTTGAGCTTGAGAGAGATTATTTAGGGTATCTGACAAAATATTTTTTTTTTTGAGATGGAGTTTCACTCTTGTTGCCCAGGCTGGAGTGCAATGGCACAATCTTGGCTCACTGCAACCTACACCTACCAGATTCAAGCCATTCTCCTACCTAAGCTTCCCAAGTAGCTGGGATTGCAGGAATCTGCCACCATACCCATCTAATTTTTGTATTTTTAGTAGAGACAGGGTTTCACCATATTGGTCAGGCTGGTCTTGAACTCCTGACCTTGTGATCCTCCTGCCTCAGCCTCCCAAAGTGCTGGGATTACAGGCATGAGCCACTGCACCTGGATGACAAAAGAATTTTTAAGCAGCAAAGTGGTCAAGACATGACCTTGGTGCTCTTAAAGGCTTTCAGTTTTATGCATTCAAAAGAGATGCTTTGGATTTGGAACTTATTTTAAAAGGGAAGCAAAGCATAAAAGTTCAGAAAATTTGCAACCTAATGATGTGATAGAAAAGAAAATAACACTTTCTAGGGAGAAATTCAAGCAGGCTGCAGAAATGTGTATAAGTACTGAGGAACCAAATGTTAATCACCAAGACAATGGGGAAAATGTCTCCAGGGTATGTCAGAGGTCTTCACAGCAGCCCTTCCCATCACAGGCCTGAAGGCCTAAGAGGAAAAGAATGGTTTCCTGGGCTGAGCCCAGAGCCTTGCTGTTTTGTGAAATCTCAGGATCCCAGCTGTGGATAAAAGGAGCTAACTTACAACTCATGCTGTTGCTTCAGAGCATGGAAGCCATAAGTCTTTGCATCTTCCAAGTGGCATTGGGCCTGTGGGTGTACAGAAGTCAAGAACTGAGATTTGGGAACCTTTGCCTAGATTTCAGGAGATGTAGGGAAATACCTGGATATCCATGCAGAAGTTTGCTGCAGGAGTGGAGCCCTCATGGAGAACTTCAGCTAAGGCAGTGTGAAAGGGAAATGTGGGATTGAAGCCCCCACACAGAGTTCCCACTGGGGCCTGCCTATTGGAGCTGTGAGAAGAGACCCACCACCTTCCAGACTTCAGAAATGTAGATCTATCAACAACTTGTACTATACACCTGGAAAAGCCAGAGAAACTCAACTCCAAACTGTGAAAGGATACAGCAAGAGGGCTGTATCCTGAAGAGTCATAGGGGTAGTGTTGCCCAAGGCCATGGGAGTCCACCACTTGCATAAGTGTCACCTGGGTGTGAAACAGGGAGTCAAAGGAGATCATTTCATAATGTTAAGATTTGGCTGAGGACAGTGGCTCCTGCCTGTAATCACAGCACTTTGGAAGGCTGAGGTGGGCAGGTCACTTGAGGTTAGTAGTTCAAGACCAGCCTGGCCAACATGGTGAAACCAGGTGTCTAATAAAAATACAAAAAAATAAAAAAATAAATAAATGCCAGGCATGGTGACAGTCACCTTTAATATCAGTTACATGGGAGCCTAAGGCAGAAGAATCTCTTGAACCTTGCAGGCAGAAGTTGCAGTGAGCCAAGATCATACCACTGCACTCCAGCCTTGGTAACAGAGCAAGACTCTGACCTCCCCTTTAAAAAGCTTTTAAAATTTGACTGTCCTGCTTAATTTTGGACTTGCATGCAGCCTATATCCCTTGCATTTTGGCCAATTTATCCCATTTGGAATGGGCATATTTACCCGATGCCTATACCCCATCGTATCTAAGAAGGAACTAAGTTGTTTTTGATTTTGCAGGCTCATAGACAGAAGGGACCTATCTTGTCTCAGATTAGACTTTGGACTTGAACTTTTGGATTAATGTTGGAATAAGTTAAGACATTGGAAAGGTATGATTGTGTTTTGAAATGTGAGGACATGAGATTTGAGAGGGACCAGGTGGAGTGATATGTTTTGGATCTGTGTCCACACTCAAATTTCACCTTCAATTATAATCACCATATCCCCATAATCCCCACATGTCAAGGGAGAGACTAAGTAGAGATAATTGAATCATGGGGGTGGTTTCCTCCATTCCATTTTGGTGATAGTGAATGAGTTTTCACAACATCTGACAGTTTATAAGGGTTTGGTTGTACCTCCTGCAATTGTTATCCTTCCTGCTGCCTTGTGAAGAAAGTCCCAAGCTTCCCCTTTGCTTTCTTCCAAGATTGTATGTTTCCTGAGGCCTCACCAAGCTATGCTGAACTAAGTTAATTAAACCTCTTTCCTTTATAAATTACTGAGTCTTGGGCAGTTCTTTATAACAGTGTGATAACAGACTAATACATCTTGTAATTAAATATATATTTGATGTTAAATATTATATTAGGCAAACTAAGAGTAGTAGTTTAACAGATATAAAACATTAATTTCTGCAGGATATCAAAGATATTTAAAAGAGAAGATAAGGGTGCATCTACTAATCTTTTACTTTAACATCAGGAGTTTATTACAGATTATTTATTATAGACATTGAGATACTGAATGGATGTACTAAAAACATTGAGGCTTTTAGGGATTTAAGCTTTGAGGAAGAAAATGGCAAAAATTTTAGACATTTTGTTATAGGTAAAGAAAAAAGAATTACCATCCAGAAATATTTAGTACATTAAAACTGGTTCCAGTAGCTGAACATGGATGAACTAAGGGAATGCAAAGTATTTTCATTGTCTAACATAGTGTCTTAGTACTAGAAAAATACAAAGAATTCTACCACAATGATTTAATTATAAAATGTGAAGCTGTTTTTTCTATGTGGTGTCTTTACTGTAGCAAAGAAACAAAGTTCATTTAACATAGAATATTACTTACCTAGAAAGCACCTCTTTTTTGTTGTTGTTTCTGTATGCCAATTTTCAATAACTAACAGAAGCAATAGCTTTTTATTGATGTAGTTATTAATAAATTTTCTTGATTCTATCTCAGGCCAAGAAAACTTTTCTGCTGCATTCTAGTCTACATAGTTTGTGAAACATAACATAAACTATCACAATGTTCCACTACATTAATGAGATAATGCTGAATAGACCAGATGAACAAAATGTAAAAAATGTTAGATGTCTTTGAGGAAAATTATTTTAAAGTAAATAATTGAATACATTTTTAAAAACTTCCTTCAAAGAATTAAACTACCAAAAAGAGATGAACAGGCTAACACCAGCATAACACCAGCAGAAGCAGCTACCACAGTTAGAGCTCTAGGAAAAATGGAGGAAGAAACAGAATCTTGGAGGGAAGATGCTGGAATCTGGACTCCAATCTCTAAAAATAATACTGTGCCAGTATCTCAGCATCTTTTAGATTTCGTTTGAGCTAAACATTGCTAGAATGCAAAAATCTCTAAGAGAGCATGGTAGAGTCGATTTTGTTAGTGCTAATAGAAGATAAAGATTAGAATGAATAGAATTGTCATATGAAATATTCAAACAATTTACATGACTTTGAAATAACATCATAAAAAATAATCAGGTATCTTTCTTCCAGCTTACACTGCCTAATCCCTCTCTACTGGCCTTCATTTATTAAAGCTAATAGGGAGTCTACTGACACAAAAGAAATGTAGTTTGCAGTTTCAGCAACAAAGTCAGAATACAAAACAATAGATTTGAGAATAAGAGACAAAAACATAATGATTGGTACCTAATTAAAAATAAATTACTGACTTTTGATTTCTGGTAATGGTGAAGCAAGATCTTAAAGGGTGACTATCCTCATTAAAAAGAAACATAAAATCTGGACAAAATGCAAAAATCAATTACCTAATGTCAGAGAAGAGTGAAACAGAGCTCATAGGCTCTCATAGTGAGTACACACTCAAAAAACATGAGGAGGGGAGATACAAGTTCCCATTTTTTGCTGTTTTTCATCTTGCCTACATGCACTTCATAGTACACAGGGGACAAGATGGTATTTTCAGTGGTCAAAAACAATTATTTCTGACCAAGGAAAATATAAACTGAAGCTGAAAATCTATGAACATTAAACAGAATGGAAAAATTCCAGAGAGACAGAAAGGCAACTTCCAAATTCTGTCAATTCTATTTACTTCTTACTGAATCTGATTTATACGGATGTGCAATATACTCAAAGCAGTATATTAGTTCATTTTTATGCTGCTGATAAAGACATACCAGAGACTAAGAACAAAAAGGTTAATGGATTTACAGTTCCATATGGCTGGGGAGGCCTTATAATCATGGTGGAAGGCAAGGAGGAGCAAGTCATATCTTAAATAGATGGCAGGAGGCAAAGAGTTTGCTGGGAAACTCCCATTTTTAAAACCATCAGATCTTGTGAGATTTATTCACTATCATGAGAACAGCATGGGAAAGACTTGCCCCATGATTAAATTACCTCCCACTGGGTCCCTCCTACAGAACATAGGAATTCTAGATTAGATTTAGCTGGGGACACAGCCAAACCATATGAAGCAGCTATAATAAAGACAAAATCTTCAGAAATATGAATAAAACTACTGCTCAGAAAAAGAAGTTGTAGTTAGCATGCAGTTAGAATAACTGCCTGATCAAACAAAAGCCAACGCTTATCAAAAGAATAAGAACAGAACCTAGAATTTCACAATTTAACATTCATAGTGCTAATGTGTCTTCCCATGATGAAATGGGTAAGGGCAAGAAAGCATGGAGGCAAGTGGGTGTCAAATTCACTTTTATAACAAAGTCACTCTCACAATAACGTTAATTCATTCATGAGTGCAAAGCCTTCATGAGCTAATCATCTTTTAAAGTTCCCACCATTTAATACCATTGCATTGGGGATTAAGATTCCAACATGAATTTTGGGGAACACATTCAAACCCTAGCAATGATCAACGTGGGTGTGTTCCAGGGATGCAAGATTTTCTCAATATTAGAATAAAAAAATCAATGAAATTATTATTTGAATATGCTGAAGAAAAAAAATCACATGATATTTTGAATGGATGCAGATAAAACATTTTTAAGAATTCAATATCCATTCATGATAAATACTCTAAAAACAATAAGAATAGTAAAGACCATCTTCAACTCTATAGAGAACACAATTTTTTAAAAAGCTGATATTATTGCTATGCTTTGTATGTGCTTTGTCCCCACCAAACCTCATCTTTTAGTCTGATCCTGAATGTGGCAGTTTTGAAGGATGGGACTTAGTAGGAGGTCTTTCGATCATGGAGCTGATCCCTCATGAGTATCAGTGCTCTCCTATAGGGGTGAGTGGGTACTCGCTCTCTTGGGAATAGGCTAGTTCCCAAGAGAGTGGGTTGTTAAAAGTATCTTGCTGCTTATGTTTCTCTTGTTTCCTTTCTTTCCATTGATCTCTTTGCACACACCCAACCTTTTTGGCTTTCCACCATGAGTGAAAGCAGCATGATGCCCTCACCCAAAGCCAAACAAACAATGGCACCATGCTTTCTTGTACATCCAAGCCTACAGAACTGTGGGCTAATTCAACCTTTTGCTTTATAAATTGCCAAGCCTTAGGTATTCTGTTAGAGCAACACAAAATTGACTAAAGAAATTATAATGGTAAAAGACTGACTGCGTTCTCCTAAAATCATAAACAATGCAAAGACATTTCCTATCTCACCACTAGTACTCAATATACTACCACTGGAATTTCTAGCCAGTGAAATAAATCAATAAAGGAAATAAAATACATATAGAAATAAAGAAACAAATTGCCCCATTTGCAGATGACATGATTATCTATGCAGAAAATCTCAAGAAATCTACAAATACCTCCTAAAAATGAAACATGAGTTCAAAACATAGCACAATACAAGACAAACAAGCAAAAATATTGTTTTTCTATAAACAATATTAGCAGAAAACAAGGGTACCAAACGTAAAAGTACTAGACCTTTTATAATCACCAAGAGAATGAAATAAGCGTAAATCTAAAAAGCCATTGAGAGACTTGTATTCTAAAAACTATATAACACTGATGAAAGAAATAAAGTACAAATATATGGGAAAACACACAATGTTTGTAAGTTGGAAAATGCAGTGAAGATACTAATTTTCTTAGTATTGTTAAACGGGTTGCTAAAGCCAAATTAATATGCAAGCTGCATACAATCCTACCAAACATTCAGCTATTTTTATAAATATAGAGGTTATTATAAAATACGTACAGAATATTAAGTAACTAAAATAGCTAACATAACATTTAAAAGAAGAATAAAATGGGATAAATCAGTTTACCCGAATGTAAGACTTTTTACATAGCAACAATAATCAATCCGGCCTTTTTGACATTGAGGGAGAGACAGACACATAGGTCAATGGAACAGAATAGCAAACCAAGATGTAGATTTATTTTTATTTATTTGTTGGTTTGTTTCTTTCTTTATTATTTTTTGAAATGGAGTCTCACTTTATTGCCAGGCTGGAGTGTAGTGGCGCAATCTTGGCTCACTGCAACCTCTGCCTCCTGGGTTCAAGCAACTCCTTTCCTCAGCCTCCTGAGTAGTTACAGTCACGCACCACCACACCAGGCTAATTTTTGTATTTTGGTAGAGCTGGAGTTTCACCATGTTGGCCAGTTTGGTCTCAAACCCCTGATCTTGTAATCTGCCCGCCTTGGCCTCCTAAAGCTCTGGGATTACAGGTGTGAGCCACTGCACCTGGCCCAAGTTGTAGATTTATTTAAAAATATGTGCAACTTATTTTTGACAGTAGCTCAAAAGCAATTCAGTAGAGAAAAGATAGATATAAATGGTGCTGGAACAATTGGATATCCATAAGCAAGAAAAAAAAGTTTGAAAAGGAAAAGAAAAAGGAGAGGAGAGGAGAGGGGAGTGAAGGGGAGAGGAGAATAGATCCAAAGATATTATATCTTTTTACAACATCAAATAATAATGCACTATGAATGTGTACTAAAGTGATCATTTTCCAAACGTATGCCTAAATAACGCATAATGAAATATATACAACCATGATTGATGTGATACCTAGTTTTCATTAAGTTATGATGTGTTAATATTGTGGCAACATATCCAGTCTTCTATTTATCACCCTGAAATAGTATACGTTACATTTTCTTTGCTTAATTAAAATAAACTTATCTATTACTAACATTTTGCTAACTTAAAACATCAAGATGTACTGGTGTTTCAAATTGTAGGTACTATAGCTTCTAAATTAATATATTCTAAAATATGTGAATAAAGGATTGTTAAAGCCAAATGGACAACCTCACTCAGAAAAGAGATTGTGGTTTATAAAATAATAGTGTAAGATTTATATTGGTCAACACCCTGATATATACAACTGAATGTTCTGCTTCTGATACTAAAAATATAGGATACTTTCTGTGTGAAATTATGTAATATTCAATATCAGCCTCAAATGTTTTGAGATGTATGCCAAATATTGTAAAATGCCAATATAATATTTTTCTAATTAATCATTTTTTTTTGTTTTGTTTTTTGTTTTTTGTTTTTTCCCATTTATTTATTTTATTGTATTTTAGGTTTTGGGGTACATGTGAAGAACATGCAAAATTGTTGCATAGGAACACACATGGCAGTGTGATTTGCTGCCTTCCTCCCCATCACCTACATCTGGCATTTCACCCCTGCTATCCCCCCCCAGCTCCCCACCCCCCAATGTCCCTCCCCTATTTCCCCCCAACTGACCCCAGTGTGTAGTGCTCCCCTCCCTTTGTCCATGTGCTCTCATCGTTCAACACCCGCCTATGAGTGAGAACATGCGGTGTTTGATCTTCTGCTCCTCTGTCAGTTTGCTGAGAATGATGGTTTCCAGGTTCATCCATGTCCCCACAAAGGACCCAAACTCATCGTTTTTGATGGCTGCATAATATTCCATGGTGTATATGTGCCACATTTTCCCTATCCAGTCTATCGTCGATGGGCATTTGGGTTGGTTCCAGGTCCTTGCTATTGTAAACAGTGCTGCAATGAACATTCGTGTACACGTGTCCTTATAGTAGAACGATTTGTAATCCTTTGGATATATACCCAGTAATGGGATTGCTGGGTCAAATGGAATTTCTATTTCTATGTCCTTGAGGAATTATAAAAGAATCTAATTGAGACTATGATCAGTATTCATGGCATGCTATCAAAATTTTCTTTTTAAAATTTACATTTAATTTATTTATTCAATGGATACAAAGCAAGTAACAACAATATTTTTGCCTTTGTTCAAGGTAATATTGATCAAGTAATGACTAAAAAATTGTCTCTCAAGTAGTCTCTTTTCTCCAGGAACTCCAGGATAATAGGAGGCACTCTACAAATAAATGCATAATCATGTCTAAATGTCATAATTGCATAAAGTTGCATAAATGAAGAAGTAACCAATTCAGGCTGTAGAAAATTAGGACTTACATGCTGATTAGAAGTTTGAGTGTTTTGTTTGGAAATGAGATGTAAGTTATGAAGATTAAACTGGGAAAATTAAGTAGATCCAGTTGTGAATATATTGAATGTCAGGCTTAGAAAAGCTGAAGCAAAATAAATCATCTAATAGTTTAAAGCCAGAGAGGACTTCCTTACTTAAATGAACATTTAGATAAAACATTCTGACAGAATTATGGAAGATGGATTGGAGGGTCAACATACTAGAGTCAGGAAGAGCAGTTACATGGTGCTCTCATTGACTGCTCCCCTGTGAAAGTAGACTTTCTATATGCAGGAGCTCAATTGACTTTCACTTAACATATAGGTAAAACAAAGAGACAACCATCTTATTAGCAGTTAGGTTGACCTGTACTGAGTCATCTTGATAGCTTTTGCTTATGATGAGAAGTCTCTTGATTTATCGAAGTCAACATTGCATTTGTCCCTTGGTACTACTTCACTTCTCATATGTTCTTCAGTGTTTGAAAAATGAATAACACAGGCACCCTTTTCATAAAGTCTTACCACTAGAAAACCTTTGCCTAAGAGAGCAGCCACAGCAGCTTTTTAAGTTCATAGCTCAAAACTTACATAAAGTGGACTTGGCAGGATTTTGCTTAGGAATTGAAGAATTAAACTTACTGACTTGTGTGAAATTTGATTAACTGAAATCTCATCAGTCCTCTTGTTGACCACATCCCCAGAAACAGCCAGCTGGACTCCTGGGCAGCTATGTGTCAAAGCAGAACTGAGCCAGCTGTTAGCTTGCTCACAGAAGGGGACTCTCCACAGTGGGGTACAGCTCTGTTAGCAAAAGCAGCACTGCCTCAGAGTGCATACCCAGCCTTAATGAATCCATAAACTGGCACCACTTTGGTCTCACATTCAATTTTTTTACATTTAGTAAATGTATTTTGTTCCAATAAAAGAGGCTGAAAATGTTGGTTTAATTTTCAGATACTGGGAACAGTAACACCTTATAAAGTCCAGAGTTGTTACATGTGCAAATCAGATAAAAAGGGATTTGATTATAATCTCTTGCTAAATGCAGAATGGCCTCAAAAAGACCAGTCCGATTCCTCACTTAATTCTGATAGCCAACTCATAAACACAAATAATTGAACTGGAAATGCAGATACAGGGTGCCTAGTAATGTTTGTCAAAGGCCTTTAAAAAGGATGACTGTTTAAAATCAGAGCTCATTTGAATAGTTAGTCAACAATGAAAAGATCATTTTAAAGACAGTTAAATTTAACCTCTAACGTCACAATTTACAATTATGATTGCTTATTTGAAGGAAGGAAAATTATTCAATGTGAGTCATTATTTTTATTTTAGTAAGATTTTCCCCCTTTAATCAAGCCTCAGAAATTCTAGCATAAAACACATAAAATTAAAAATGGATTAAACTTCATGGTGTTTCACTACTGGATTTTATGATAAGTAGTTTCCATATTATATTTAAATTGGTTTTCTTTCTTTAAGGAATCATTAACACTCTGGGAATCAAATCATGTGGTCATAAACAGTAATTGTGATTGCAAAAACATTGTGATTGCTGCTAGTTGCTAATGCTACAAACATAATTTTTTTCTAATAAACACTTGGAAGAAAGAGACATTGTAATGAACTCAAAGCAGCTGATGTAACCAATATTATAAGATGAACTATAACCAAAAATATCATTTTATATAATACACATTATGTGATGACTTAGTATGTTGCATCTTGTTAAGATAAATGAAACAAAATTAATAATCAACCTTGATATATTCACCTAAAGATTCACTAATGTGTTTATGAAAACAGAAAGCAAGAGTATAGCTAAAACATAATATTTCTAGTCAAATATTTAAAATTCTTTGACATTCTTTTTATTAATTTTTAAATGAACTAATATATAGTGTATCTGTTCTAAATTGTAAATGTTAAGATGATAGAAAAAAATTGCTTTTGTTCAACTTTTTTCTTAGGTCAAGTTGAAATGATAATTTCATATATTTCAAATATGTCATACTATCATACGACAGCAATTATATGTACATGTATTAATACAAGTATAAATACACACACACACACACACACAAACACATGTATTTTGTGCCACCAATTCAACAGGAATTTGTATGCTGCCAAATTGTATGGTTCCTTAATTATTTCATATATCTTTTAACCAACGATACTAAAAAACAAACATTTATTTAGTAGTTAACCTCCCACCAAGGTCTTTTCAACATTTTAAGTGTGTAGAAGAGTGGTTAATCACATTTAACACTCACAAAAACCTTATGAGGTAGGTTTCAGTCTTGCTGTTTTTCTTATTTGATGTAACTAAAAGTTGAGATAGAGAGAGGTTAGTTGACTTGCCAACCGTTTCACAGCTAGTGAGTGGCAGAACTAAACTCCAAATCCAGTCAGTGTCAATACAGCCAAACTGTCCTTATCAACCTAATTGAAGAGTAGAAACTTTCTTTCTTCTCCATATCAGCTTGTTGATTAGTAAGGCTTTTAAATGATGTGTGGAAAATTTGAATTTAGGGTCCCTTTATCAATCTCCTCCTTTTCTGAATCTGTTGCAAGCAATCTTCTGACCACTACTTCGAATCTCTGAGAATGACATTCTCTACATTTTCTAGGTATTTGAATCAATAATCACAATTATCAATAAACTTCTAATAAACATCTCAGTCTAAAAATTACTTTAAAATAGTAGAATGCATAAATTAAAATATATTAAATAAGAACTATGTGGTTACCTTCAGAAGAAAAATATAAAGTCATGTGAAATACCTGAACTCACATATAAAATCGGTTAGAAGTGTGTCACATTTTTGGCTTGCTTCCTAAAGAATCAAACATAATTAATATATAAGATTCTCATAGTCACTAGGATGAACAAAAACACAGAGTGCTCAGAAAAAAAGTTGTCTTTTATTGGAACTGAACGATTTTTTCCAGTGCCTCATGAGTACTACAAAGAACAAACATGGTAGGGTAAGTACAATAAATATAAGAATTTTTATTAAATTATCACAAAGTTAGTGACTATATAACTTTTAAGTATATTTCCATTAAATCCAGCCTACAAAGGAAGAAAGTCATAGATTTCAATTTTTAATTCTGAAAATATGGGCATATAAGATAAAATGTAAACTCTTTTGAGCAGTATTTCAATAATATGAAATTTTTACTTTTAATAAGAATTGGTCACTGAGGTGTTAGAGTCCTGAAATTTCTCTCAAGAACTTGAGGAGGAGATAGTTTTTATTGTTATCAAGGAGAAAATAATACAGTGATGTTCTTTAATGGAAATAAACATATGGAAAAAAATGCAACTATCTCCATGTCTGGTTGCTGTTACTTCTCATATGAAATTGAGCCAATGGAATAATTGTGGGAAAGAAGAAAAGATGCCAAGGAAACAGTTTTTTATCCAATCCAACACAGAGAAAAACGAATATATTTATGTAAGAAAGCATAAAGCAATTTTGTTTAGACAATTTTTAAAACAATGTAATAAAAATTACCAACCATGCCAAAACACATTTTATTCATTCATTGTACACTATAGAATTCAACAGGATAGATTTTTTGAACTTTTTTATCTTTTTAGGTTTGGGTGAAAACTGATAAAAGATTATCTGATCAACTTAGGGTTTAATATGTAAGTTTAGTTTCCTGACCTGCAAAGATTAAACTCTGCTTTTCTTGTAATCCTATAAAATAGTGACATACTGAAAAAATACTTTTGCTTGCAATCTTAGCTGAATAACCTCCTGGCCTGTTTCTCTGAACTTTCTGTATTTGTCCTTTCTAACCATTTACCAGAAAGTTAGGAAAATGCAGCTTCTATACACAGCACAGTTGAATAGTAATTCTTAATAGAAAAAGTGTAGCTGCATGTCTTAGAAAAAATTGAAAGAAAAAGTAGCTAAAAAGAAAAAGGTCAAAGTTTAAAGTTATTTAATTTTTTAAAAAGTTAAAAAGGCACATCATTATGAGACAGAAGTATTTCTAAAATATATTAAATTGTAATAAGAAATAGACTTTAGAAAATGTGAATACAGTAGGCAAAACAGTTAATTTAAATTTTTGAATTAATAGAGTTCAGTGTCTCCTATATAAAATATATTCTTTAAATTTTTCACTGAAGAATATATTTTATATTCAGAGGGCTATCTTTCTGGAAGGAGCAGATAATAAGCATAAGCCATTTTTCTCCCATCTATCCATTGCTAATGCTATATTCTGGGTACTTATGGTTAAGACATGAGAGTTCCTTTTTCTCTGCCTGGTCCCTGCTCATGCAGTAGAGGCTTACCTTAGATGCAATGCTGTGAGAGTAGTCTGCACTCTGATTGCCCTTGCCCCAGCTCATGAAGAAGGGACTCCACACCAAGAAAGGTAAACCAAGGAAACCTAGTCATTCCTCCCGCTTCCCCCACCCCCATCAAGTGCTTAGTTTCTAATGGCTTTTCACTTAGAGGTAAGTATGCAACTGACAGAGGAGGGAGGCAGGGAAGTGCTGAGTAGAGAAGTGAGGGGTCTTTGGCCAGGGCTCCACCCTCAGGCCTCTGCCTGCGGACCTAAGTGAGAACAGGCACTCCTGTTTTGGTGCCCAAATATTGCATTTTCCAAGACCACTCTGGCCTCCCACACCCCCATTCTGTGCCCAAATAAACCTGAGACCTTAGTGGGAATACATATAAGTGATTGAAGGTAGCGACCAGCAGACCAGTGGACCAGTAGACCAGCGACGGTGGAACAACACTACAGAGAAAGCAAGAAAAGGGACATCTGGATGCTGAGGGAAGTTCAGCTGGGGTAATTGGAGAAGAGTCCAGCAGCTGGGCAGCCCAACTCCAGGGTGAGACCATGTTCCCACTCCATCCCTATTCTGGCTTTCCATTCATCTCACTGAGAGCCTCCTCCACCACTCTTAAAACTTTGTACTCACCCTTTGGCCGGTGGCCTGTGATCTAATTCTTTTGAGACACTAAGCTAGAGCTTGGGATACAAAAGGCTGTCACACTGGCCCCTCCCCTTGTGATAAGGCAGAAGGTCCATTGAGCTGATTAACACACAAGCCATCTGCAGATAGCAATTTGAAAGAGCTTTGTAACACATGCCCACTAGGGCTTTGGGAGTTGCAGACACCCACCCTTAGATTCTGCCATGGGGCTGGACCCAAAGTGCTCACACAGGCTTCCTCACTTGCCCTTCTGCATGCTCCTCTTAGGGATTTGAGTTGCAGGGTGACTGAAGGAGTGAGCCACAACCCTGTCACATGTCCTGCAAGGGGGATAAGGGAACTTTCTGGTTTCACCACTGTCCCCATATATAGCACTAAGGCTGTGGCTCAGATATTTTGCTGGGTAGGAGAAGGTGAGGGGACCCAGAGAGTTCCAAATATGTCTCACAGGAACTGACTTCATTTGCAATAGAGATGAAGAAGTTGACCTAAGAATATTGCCACAGTGAAAGTTGTGGTGAAAAAAGTTGATAAAGGACTGATAAGTTAACTGAAGATACACACTAAATTGTAGTCCAGTCACAGACAGTGAGAAAATATTTGCAAAAGACACATCTGATGAAAGGTCATTATTCAAAATACACAAAGAACTCTTAAAATGCAACAAGAAAACAACCTCATTAAAAAACAGACAAAAGCCCTGAAAAGACACCACACCAAAGAATATTATAAATGACAAGTAAGCATATTTAAAAATGTTCAACATGTATGTCCTCAGGGAACTGTAAATTTAAACAAAGAGATATTGCTCCGCATATGTGAGAATGACCAGAACACTGACAACACCAAATACTGTTAAGGCTGGGAAACAACAAGAATTACCATATATTTGGTAGGAATGAAAACTATTACATCAATTTTTGAAGATAATTTGGCAGCTTTCTTTCAAAACTAAACCTACTACTGCTATACGGTCTAGCAATCACGCCTCTTGATATTTACCCAAACGAGTGAAAACTTATGTCCACACAAAAACCTGCGCATGGATATTTACAGCTGCTTTATTCATAATTACAAAAAGTTGGAGGCACAAAGATGGCCTTGACTTGGCGAACAGAACAGATAAATAAACAGTGGTTCATCTAGACAACAGAATGTTATTCAGCTGTAAGAAGAAATTGGCCATCTAGGCATGAAAAGACATGGAGAAAACTTAAATGCATATTACTGAGTAAAAACATAGCCAATGCCAACCCCAAAAGGCTACCTACTATATGATTCCAACTATATGACATTCTGGAAAAGACAAAGCTATGGATTTAGAAAAAAAAATCAGTGGTTGTCAGAAATTAGAGGAGAGGGAAGAATATAGAAAAACAGAGGATTTTTAGAGCAAGAAAACTATTATTTACGATACTGCAATGCTGGAAACATGTCAGTATACATTTGTCTAAACCCATAAAACATACAACACAAAGAGTAACTCCAAAGTAAGCAAAAATCATAAACTTTGGGTGATAATAACTTAATGTTTTTAATATTAGACAATAAATCAATGTATGTGTGTCAGTATAATAATATGTCTATCCAGGTTCCTCAATTGTAACTGGGTACCACTCTGGTATGGGATGATAACAGTGAAGAAGATTGTGCATATGTATAGATATAGAGTATATGGGAACTCTCTGCATTCTCAGTTCAATTTGCTGTGAACCTAAACCTTCTCTAAAAATGGAAATGTATTATTTTAAAAGTAATAAAAGTACATGTTCAAAATGAAATGTTAAGTCTATAGAAATAAAGATACATAAAATTATAAATAAGAAGATTAATATAATAAAAATCTGTCAATATGTACTTTCCTTCTCTCAGCTTCTCCAAAACAAATAAAATATATAAAGTCATAATTATAACACTGAATCACTGGTTTTGTAAAATCTATAAATGTAATATGCATAACAATAATACCACAATAGTTGGGGAAGGGAATGGAAATCTATGGAATAATGTTTTTTATTATATTAAAATTAAGTTAGTGTAACTCTAAAGCTTTTTATGTATGTATGGTAAATCCTAGAACAACTACTGATAACCCAAATATAGTAAAAAATTATTAAGGAAACTAAAATTCTACCTTAGGAAATAATGTAAAAGGAAGCATTTAAGAAGAAATACAGGAAAAAGCCATGAGATATATAGAAAACAGAAAATGAGTATGTAGCAAATGTAAATTCAAATATATCAATAGTAACATTATATGTAAACTGATTAAACAATCCAATGAAAAGCCAGAGATTGTCAGACTGAATTAAAACACGAGACTAAATTGCATGCCACCTACAGCTGACACATTTTGGATTCAAAGATACAAGTAGATTGAAAGTAAAAGAAAAAGGTGGAGTAGCTTTATCACACAAAAAGAGACTTCAAAACAACAAATATTGCCAAAGACAATGAGAAACATTTTATAGTGATGAAAGAATCAATCCATCAGGAAGATATAATACCTAACCAGACTAACAAAAAAACTTCAAACTAAATGCTTAATTATCTCAGTTTATATTGAATTCAGCATGTCAGGCATTCAAAAAAAATTACAAGATATGCTCACAGGCAAGAGAAAACAGTGTGAAAAATAAAGCAAAATTCAATGAAATTGTATTAAAATATATGAAAAAATAATCCATCATAACCAAGAAAGTTTTATAACAGAGATTCAAAGTTGTTTTAATATTAGACAATAAATCAACATATGTGTGTCTTAGTTTTTGTTGCAAAAAAAAAAATGCCTGAGGATGGGCAATTTATAAAGAAAAGGTTTATTTTGCCTTCTGGTTCTGCAGGCTGCACAGGAGGCATGGTGTCAGCGTTTGCTCCTGGTAAGGGTCTGAGTAAGCTTCCAATCATGATGAAAGGTGAACGGGGAGTAGGTGTGCCACATGACTGGTGAGAGCAGGTGCAAGACAGTGAAGGAGAAAAGCCCAGACTTTTTTAAACAGTTAGATCTCATTCAAACTAAGAACTCACTCTTCACTAGGGAGGTGGCACTAAGCCATTTGTGAGGGATGCACCAGCATGATCCATTAACTCCCACTAGACTCCATCTCCAATATTGTGGACCACATTTCAACATAAGATTTGGAGGGAACACACAACCAAATTGTATCAATAGAATTCATCATCATAACAAACAAAACAAAAAATATAAATTATCATTTAAATAGAGGAAAAAATACTTTAAAAATTCAATTCTCAGCAAACTAGAAGTAACAGTAAACTTGATCAAATTGATAAATTTGTAAAAATATGGTTAAGTCATACTTGAGGAAGACTGAATTGTTTACTTTGGATATTAGGAAAAAGGCAACTCTCTTTCAAATATTATAAAACATTACTAAGAAAAATGAAAAGCCATTCACTTCAGCAGGTAAATGGACAGCTTGTGATGCATTTGTGCAATGAAATATACTGTTTAGCAATAAAAGGTGACAACCTATTGATGCATCCATGATATAAATTAATATCAAAATAAGTATGTATACTGAAAGAAGCCAGCAAAAATACTCTATAATTACATATATGTATGTATATGTATTCATATATAGACCCACATACATACACACACATACATACGTAAGCACACATACACACAGCGGCACATACACACACATTCTAGAAAATGCAGGCTATAGTGACAGAAAGCAGATCATTGGGTGCTTGGAATGGAGGAAAACTGGATTACAGCAAGATATGCAGAAACATTGTGAGGAAAGGAGCTATTCATTTCCTTAGCTCTAGTGATAGTTTCACAGTTGTCTACTGTGTTAAACTAGTCCAAGTTTTTAATTTATATGCAATTTATTGTGGTTCAGTTATAAATCATTAAAATTGAAAAAAATAAAGATTTAATTACCTGCAGAATGTAGTATATTTACAGGTAATGGCAACTATTTAGAAAAATAGTCCGTAATAACTAAAAGTTAGAGTACATAAGAATTAACACATTATAGGGGTATAAATTATATACAATGTTATTGTAAAAATTGGACAATCTATGTGTTTCCTTTGTAATTGCCTGACTAAAAATACTTAACATAAAATTAATTTATAGGAAAATAGTATGTAAAAAGAGGTTGGTTAAAATAATTTTTAAAATTATTTTATATTCTATTCTTAACAAAGAAAAATAACCTTTAACTAGTGGCAACATAAGGCTGTTGTGAAGGATAAAAGGTAGATTTAGTAATTTTATATGAAAATGTGATTCAACCGAGCATCAGACTTTCACTGACACATTTGTATAAGATATTATATAGTAAAATAATGTAGAATTATAGTTAAAATAAATTGGGATAAAGAGATAGTGCAAAGCTGCCCAAGGGTGATTTGGGCATTCATGATAGAAATATAAGTAATTCTAATAAATGGAGAGAAGTCACTATAGAGCCAATGAGAGCAGATTCCTAATTGGCTAAGAATGTTTAAATCTGGGAAAAAGCTTTCAAGAGTAAAGTCATTGGAGTGGGGATATCTAAAGAGAGAATATAATAAAAATCCAGGTAAAAAGAAATGGTTATCAAATTTGGGTAGTGGTAGCAAACAGAAAAGGAATGTACCTATATACAAAAGATACTACAGAAAATCAAATGTGCGTAGTCAACATAGGTGAATATGTTAAAGGGTTTTGAAGTTTGTCTCCACCTATAATAATATTTAAGTGGATAGACCAACAATAAGATTATAGTTATCTTTAAATATATATTTCTTTCCAGGCTTAACTAATGTATTTCTCAGAAATTTTATTTTCTGTTGGTTTCATAGAGAGAATAATGGAGAGATGACTTCTTGTAATTCAAACCCTAAAATATTTGCCTATTTGTAACAAAGCAGGTCCAGTTCTCAGGAAAGAAAGGATGCAGATTTGTTTTTGCCCAAAAAAATTTACTAATGGTGAAATTTGTGAAAACATTGGTTTTCATGGAGCTTTATATAATATGAATTTAAAATAAATTTCAAATTATCCTGATTCTTAAATGTTCATTTTTAAACAATTCTGTTATTATAACATGATACAATTAGAATTCTTTCAAATTAATTATAGTTTTATGTTAATATCTTTGTAGTTTATATGCAGTGTTTTCATGCTACTTTATTTGCTAGGGAGAAACCATTATGTAAATGTCTTCCAGTCTAGATTGAAAGGGTCATACATGTGTGGCTTGGAAAGAAACTAAATCTTACACTGAATTTAAACAGGATATGCTATTTTTAGACTTTCTTATTATAACACCCTACATAAACACATCTGATTGATTTTTAAGATTATGGTCAAAATGATAAGAATTTTGATGTTTCTGTTTATAATGTTTCTGAGAAAGTATAACCTGTAAGTCCTACTCAATTATAGATAAAACTTTCTCTTTAACTAAATATTTCTTTAATATAATAGAAACCTGACCTTTCAATAATTATTCAAGTCTGAATATCAACAAAAAAAGATTTAGAAAGCAAGATCTTATTTTTAGAAAACTTCTTTTCATTGTATCTTTACATGAGTTGATTTAAAGGTATCTCCAAGTACCTGAATACTATAATTTTGTCCATAATTTATGTTGTAATTATTGGCTTTTGGCCTTACCTAATTACTTCTGAAAAAAACTTCTACAAGCTAGTAAGTGAAATATAAAAATAACCAGAACCCTAGATAACCCCCTAAGGCAATTTAATTTGTAAATATGGTATTGATTCAGTTCTCTAACAGTTTCTTTAGGAGGTAATAAACATTTTTGAGAAGAGTGTATCAGGTGTTCATAGAATCATGAAAATTAGGGAAGAAGTGCCATTGTAAAAGAAGGCTTTAGTAAATTATATATAAGGATGTGTGCGTTTTTAAAAGCTTTTTACAACTAGATTTTACTTTACTAATATTGTTCTCTTCTTTACAGTTCTAGAATATGGGTATAAAACAGAGCTTCAATTTGAAGTCTCCTGGATAAAAAACAAACCCAACATGTATATTATTATGTGTTCCAGAGCTGTATATAATGGAACCAGGTTTTTTGTTTTGTTTTGTTTTGTTTGTTTGTTTGACACAAAGTTTTGATCTTGTTGCTCAGGCTGCAGTGCAATGGCACGATCTTGGTTCATTACAACCTCTGCCTCCCAGGTACATGCAATTCTCTTGTCTCAGCCTCCCAAGTAGCTCAGATTACAAGCATGCACCACCACACCCAGATAACCTTTTTTTTTTTTTTTTTAGTAGAGATAGGGTTTCACCTTGTTAGTCAGGCTGGTCGTGAACTCCTGACCTCTCGGCTTCCCAAAGTGCTGGGATTACAAATAGCTGCTTTAAGATTGTGATTACCCTTTATATGTTTCAAAGAAAGTTTTTAGTTTTAAAGTTCTAGTTACTTTAAGACGTATCAGCATAATTTTCTAGCAATTTAACATACGAAGCAATGACAGTCTGCATTTCTTGGAATTTAAATTATGCTTCATCTACAAACAACAAGACTCTAAATCTGAGTCTGTTCAATTAGTGTTAATGTGATATAATGATAAAATTAGTCCAGAGGATCTTAGAAATAAATTATGCTAGAAGAAATTTCACACTTAAGAGTACCAATTCATTCTTTGCATCCACTTTAAAAGCAAATACAAGTACAACCCTTCTCTCAGTAACTGAATACTAACTCAGGTCAAATGTATGTTTCATGACATGAACAATAATTAGTAATGTAACCAGCAAGGTTATTTTTGTTCATGTTTAATCATTCATTTCCAAAGTGCTGATAATCAAATGGAGTACAAGGTGAAAACACTTTGCTTTAAAACTTAACAATGACAATTAAACCACATGCAATTGAATTAGTGGAAAGAATAAATTAAAGCTGGTTAAAATTTTGATTATAAGGAGTCATTACTTTAATGTAATGATATGAAAATTTGCCCCATTAATCAACAAACATACATTTGAAGTATGTATTTTGTGCTTTTTCATTATCTTACTGAAAAAAACATAATGCAAAAACTAAGCCTTCAATCCTAGCATTACTGCCATTTGTTTATATTTATGTCTTTTCTGGGCTAATTTTCTTACCTATTCAGATATCACTGGTTGAGCCATCACATTATTTACTCTGTCTCCTTTGCCTGAACTTTCTTTCCGTCTTGTCTTTCCAACATCATTCTACAAAACAACCATAACAATTAAGCTAAGCCATAAAATTTCCAACTCTTTCCCAAAAACATGGAGGAAAAAAATTCACAGAAATCTGTGAATTAACTACAATTCCTTGATCTACATTCTAGCTGGGTCCTTAATATATCCTATAAATCATTTTATACCTGATGACTTTCTCTTCCATTTTCCTCAATTTCAATTCTAACTTCATCTCCCTTTTTATATTGTCTCTATTTTCTTCATTCTAACAGGACAAATTTATCTTCTGTATCATTGAAATAGCTAGGACCCATCTAATAAGAACTCTTATAACTTCTTCCCCTACCACCTCTAAATGTATTTGTATCACTACCTTTAAGTTTATAATCATATATGCTGTACTTTTGTAGTGTTTCAAAATCAGGATAATACCTGCTAGCAAACCTGTTTTTATTTTCTTTTTTTCTATTTGTTTTTGCAGGAGGAGGGCAAATTGTTGGGGTTTTACTTACAAATCAAATTAAAGTATACCTTGCCTAGAGACGTATTCAAATATAAAATAAAAATATCCGAAAATCAAGAGTCTGAGATTTTAAGCATTCCATGCAAGAATTTTAATACCAAAAACGCTATGTGAACTATGTGAGCATGGTTCTAGTTAGCTCCTCATCCCCCATAAGATCAGAGGATATAAATATACTAATGGAGACAGGGTATATAAAGGAAAAGTCGGCAAGATATAATTTTGAAGGCTGCATGATGTATAACTGCCAAAGTCAAAGTTCAGGGTCTAGGGTGCAGAGTCAAAGAGCAGCTCTCCCTAGAAAACTATTGCAGTGAAAAGCTATAACATCAGTATAAAGATAAACAGGAAATGAACTATTCCTATCCCATTCATCCCCCAGAAGAATACAAGTACATTTGTGTCAACCCTGACACAAGCAAATAATTTTTTAAAAATTCCTGAGTTGTAACCACGTGTTAGCTGTCTTATGGATTTATAACACTACCTGTGTTAAACTTTGAATTTATTTTATTAAAGTTTAAATTTGATTTTCTCTAAATTATATTTTATTATTTACATGCACACTGTTTATTTTTTCTAAGCTTCCTTGTTTTTGCATTTTGTTATTTGTTATTGTTTTTATTTGACACTAGCATTTTGAGAGTATTTCTATATTGCCACAAGATTTTAGTATTGGAATGAGAAGTCTGATGCCAGTATGACTGATTTCTTTATAGATAATCTTTTACTTTATCCTTATGAAAACTATCTAAGCTTTGCTTTATCCTGCTGTTTTCTAAAATTTTATTTTATTGTTTCATTTTATTTCATTGTATTTATTTCCTCTTTCTGTCAGCTAGGCTGGAGTGTGGTGGTGACCCTGCAGCCTCCTCCTCCAGAGTTTAAGTGAACCTCCTGTCCTGCCCTCCCAAGTAATTGGAACCAAAGGCCCACACCACCATGTTTGGTTAATTTATTATTATTATTTATAGAGACATTGTCTCACTATGTTTCCCAGCTTGGTCTCCATGTCCTGGGCTCAAGGGATGCTTCTGCCTTGACCTCCCAAAGTGCTGGGTTTACAGGCAAGCACCATGCTGCCCAGCTAAAATTGTATTAAATTGTGTCTGTGTACATCTTTCTTTGCATTGTTGGGTGCTTGGAGGCCCTGTTATATATGAAGAGGTGGGTCTTTCTAATGTGATTCTCATCTGTAGTAATGATTATATATATATACACATCCATATAATACTAAAGATGTGATTCTCTTCTATAATAATGCATCATCTATTATTTCTAAGATGATGAATTTCTTCATGTCCACTTTTATTTTGTTTTATAGAATTGTTAATATGTATATAATAAATTTCCTGGAATATATTATCTATAAATACCATCATTTTATCAGGTTTCCAGTTTAATGATATTTGTTCTAATTTTTGAGAATTTTTACTAATATTATGTTTTGATCCTATCAGTTTCAGGAACTTTTTTTATATATATCAAGAATACAAACTATAGACATGACATCACTATTGATATTAACCTTGATTATTTGCCTGTAGTAGTGTTAGTGAGGTTTCTTCACTGTAAAGCTACTTCATCTTTCCTAGTACTGTACTCACTGGAAGTAAGTTACTATTCACAGCCCATACTAAGAAGTGGGTGGGGAATTATATTTCTTCTACTATAAGGTGGAGTAGCTACATAAATTATCTGGGATTCTTCTGCATGACAGACATGTCTACTCTCCCAGATGTATGTGTGTAAGTACGCATAAATATATTCAATCATTTATCTGCATCACTATAACATCATAATGTTGCTTTTGTCTTTTAATTATTAAAAGAGCTGCTATAAACATGTGTGTGCAGGATTTTGTGTGGACGTAAGATTTCAAGTCAGTTCAGTAATAACCTAGGAAATCGAAGTAATGATGAGATATCCAAGGAAGATGCCACTCATCAGCCCGATACTTGTCACAACAGTTCAAAAATTTGACTAGGTCTAAAAGTATTTTTAGAGGCAATATTTGAAGATCTTTGAGTGAAAGGACTTAGTAAACCAAAAAGCCAAGAGTTGTCTTTAATAAATTCAAAATAAAAATATGTAAAAAAAAAAAGTTATGGAACAGGGAGGGAAGTAAGAGTAGTTGTAGAGAGGGGCATTTTCAGAAAATAAAGAAAAAAGAGGCTAGATGAATTTATTTTCATTCTATTGTTTCTTTCTTACAGAAAATATACATAGAATTGTTTTTAATCCCTCTTTATACCAATAATGACACTAAAATTTAAGGTTAAATAACTTGCCCCTACTCATACAAGCGAATTTTAAAAAGTAGATCTATAATAACTCAAAGCATTTATCGTATCCACTAAAACTCACTGTCTTTCTGTAATGTATAGAGTTTCAAGAAGTATATATATCAATTATTGACTTTTGAAAACTGTTGGTTTTTACATTTTTTCAAATATGCCCACACATGAGGCATATTAAAGATCATCAAGGACAAATAAATGTAGTGATTACTGGTAATAGCAATTATTGTAGCTAATAATTTATAAAGGTTCTAGATTGTACTACTACTTTTTATATGTACAATCAAAATTTAAAACAATAAATTTCAGTATTTTTATTTTATGGGTTGAGTTTAAATATTTTATCATAAATCATAAATTGATATTAAATAATAAGCACAATGTTTGCCTTTTGCCTTTGTCTTTAAGCATTTATCAATCATCTAATATGAAGTGTTGTTATAGAAACATTTTGCTGATAAACAGGAATATAATTGTCAGGAAACGCCATCTATAATTGTATAGTTTACTGTTTAGTGAATGGTCTGTTAGCATTTCATTTCAATTGCCATTGTTTAATGATTTAATTTACACCAGATAAAATCTGGTGTTGGAATTCTTCAGGCAAATATTGTCATATCTACCGATTTTAATATACCTCAATCACATTCTAGACAAAGAATAGAAAGTACTATGGCATACAATACCTTATTCATCATAAGTTATTTAAATGTCTGGCTCACAACATGAAGATGGTAAATCATTTAAAATAATGCAATTAGTTTCTTCATACAATATAGAAAACAAACAGAATTATGTGGATATTACAGAAGATGAAAAGGAATAAGATAGTGAGTCCAAAAGAAAAAAAAAAGGAGATAAAGCTTTTTTTAAAAAGTAGGAAAAAGAAAGATCACCACCTATGTAACCTTTAATAGCAGTATGGGGTAAAACTGAGAATGATGGCTTTCTCATTTCCCTCCAGTATAATCTCCCTATTTAAAGTTCACTCTGTTGCAGGTGAATAATGTATGTGGGCTGACATTCCAGGACAGGAAGAAATAACAAGAAACACAGTTTAATAGCTTTAAGTGAACAATACCATTTCCTAATATATTAAAGTAAGGGAAGTGGAGTTCATCAAATCCAGCCACAGTAATTGTTAAGCTTTTAAAAATATCAGTACTTAGACTAAGAAGAGCTAATATTTTGCTATTGTATTTAAATATAAAAAAGACATGAAATATTTGTCTTTATATATACTTTTTTCTGCTTTATTTATTATCAAAGTGCTTAGGTCTAGGTTTAATACGTGAGGCAAAAACTGCCTCACTTACAGAAACGCTGTGCTCTAGATGACATTGATAATTAACAACATAGAGGAAAGAAAAAAGGCCACAGAATTGTTTTTAATATGAAAGACTCTTAGAAAAGTAATGCTATAACATCTCATGCATCAAACACTGTACAACAACAGTAATAGTTAACAAAGATAACTTTTCAAAACAACTGAAGCATCCAAATTAAATTACACTTTCAACACATGCTATTTTATATGTCTTAATACTTGCATTTTATATTACGTTTTGCTCTTAGGTTCTTGTGCCTTCTACTTCCTCAAATTATCAGCTAGTGCCAACAACTGAATTTCTATATGTATTTCAAAGTCGGCTTTCCTATTTCCACTAAAAAGCTGTTGCCATTTTTACTGGAATAGTATTTAATCTATATACACATTTGGAGAAAATTGACATTTCTATAATATCATCTTCTAATTCATGCATGCATGCAAATGCATCCACTTAGGTAATTCAGGATTTGTAACTATAGTATTCCATTGTTTCCCATATAGATGTGCCTTTTATAGCTTTCATTTGATAAGTTTTGTATATCACCTTCCTAAAGTTATCATCTAAAAAAAATTTTATGGTGAGATTACATGAAGCTTTCAGATGTTAAGTGATTCCTTATCTACACACAGATCTTATGGTACCTGACCAGTGTGATCTTTTTCTTGTCTATTTCAGATTTTATTATATAATATTTGAACAAAAGGAATAGATATTATAGTATTATAGGTATATGTAAATGTGAAGCATATTAATAAAATAAAGCCATCTCCCAACCAGTGTGAACTTCTTACAATACCATCTCTTTCCTTCTAGCCTACCAAAAAAAGGCTATTCTTAAATAATTATATATCCAGGAATCACATAAACTAGGGTCACCCTGATGAAATACATATTTGAAATAGATTATTAAAAACAAAGGATCTTGAAAAGAATGTTTAATCCTTGATATAAACCAGGTATTTTGAGTACATTTTGCTGCATATATAAATATTATATATATGTAATATATATAATATAAATCTGGAATTTTATGATAAATCACTGCTATTTTGTTTTAAAAATTGATATTTTGACTGATCCCTGCATTCATTAATGTTATTCATCTATTTTGTATTCTTTTTGCGTTCTTCCTTTTTTAATGAACAAATATTGTGGTTCCTGTATATCTTTGAGCATTGTTACCTCTAATTCTTTCAATAATTTTATTCATATTTCCCACTAGTTTTCTTAACTACATTCACTGAGCAGTACTAAGCTAATACTTAAAGAGAACCCCCTCACATGGCCAGAGTTTCTTCTGTTCAGCTTCCTAATTTCTAGTACTTTCCATGTGAGCTCCAGGCACCTTTAGTATTGTCTCCACTGCTTCCCCTTCTCTCAGGGTTTCCATGGTTTTTGCCTATTTTTTCACACTCTGCAGCATGGCCAGAAACTCTTTCACAGCAGTAAAATGGAGCAAACTTATGACTTTTGTATCAGCTTTTTCTAACCTCTTGGGGATCACAAGGTTTCATTCCTTGATGTCTAGTGTCTTGAAAACCATTATTCTATATATTTTATCTACTTTGGTTTGGTTCAAGTGGTAGAATAATTTCCAATCCCTTTTAACTGCATCTTTTATTGAATTTGAACAATTAAGGTGTTTTTTTTAAAAAGTGTATTAACCTCAGTATCTTCCTAAGTAGAAGTAAAATATGTGATCTATTAGAAGGAATTTTTATATTTTGTAAAATTTTAATGTCAGATTTTATGAGAATATTTTACTGTTACATACTGGAAAGGTTTAGCAATCAATATATGAATTATTATATTATTGAGTCAAAAATTTTAATTATGTTACAAAAAATGTCAAAGTGATAAACATGTTTACAACTTGAATGGTGTCCTTATTCTTTACTATTCAAAAAAGTGATAAAATAATACTCAGGAATAGCAGTGAAATCAATATACACACAATTTTATTAATTTTTTATATTATTTGAATAACATTTAAATTTAATTCTTCAGTCTTCTTTCTCTTACAAAAACATTTTAACATTCTATTTTGTTTTTGATGAGAAGGCATGCGTCTCACTACATTTGACTTCCTTTACTAAACCAAGGCTCACAATTTTTTTGTATTACACTTTTAATAACTGAATTTCCATTGTTAAAATAGTAAAGTTATATATGTGTTATATATGGAATTTTATATGTTATATAGACAGAAGCCAAGCAAAATTTTTACAATTTTTCATGAAAAAGAATTTCACTGAGTTTATTCAATTATAATTTAAGCTTTGTTAACCTGAAATTTTAAGTAATACTGTCTTTGTCATTATACGTTCGTTCATCCAACTAAAAAGAAGCAAATATTGAGTTAATTAATAAAAGCAATATGAAAAATTCTTTTTTTTTCCAAAGGAGCAAAAGAAAACCTCCAGTGAATGCCAATTATTCCATAGTTTTTCAACCCACTAATAATTTTTTATCTTAAAATACTACCTTTTAACTATGTTTAACATTTGTAATTATCTTATTGTGAGTGGTAAGGGAAGAATATCAAATGTTAAAATTGTTTATAATCTAAAACTGTTTCTAAAACATATTAATAGCACAGGATAATATATTATAATAAGATACATGCTAATAATTTTACAGACATTATATTATGACTCAATATTCATAATAAAATGGTAGTGTTACTGAAATCTGTAAGGACAACAAAATAAGGATAATTTGAAGAAGGAATGGCCTTCATTGATAACTCCAATCTGCAAACCAGTAAAATAATTGTGTGAAGGTAGCGCTTTAATAAACAGGCAGTTTCACATGATAAATAAGGAAACTGACAATATCACCAAAGTATGAGTATGTGTTAGTTGCCATGTTAGTACTCAAAAAGGTGATTAGAATAGTTGCACCATATGCTGTAGTAAATATGCTCTGAATTAAATAAGGGCTCTAATTACGTCTTTTGAAATTCTTTAATCCTTTTTAAAAATGGAAGCTGTATTTTAAGTACTTATTGACATTGATAATTTATTTTCTCACAAATCATTTAAACCTACTGTTTAACTTAAATTTAGCATTAAGAGAGTCCCTTTCGGCCTGGCGAGGTGGATCATGACTGTAATCCTAGCACTTTGGGAGGCCAAGGCAGGCAAATCACCTGAGGTCAGGAGTTTGAGACCAGCCTGGGCAAAATGGTGAAACGTCATCCCTACTAAAAATACGAAAATTAGCCAGGCATGTGGCGTTCACCTGTTATCTTAGCTGCCTGGGAGGCTGAGACAGGAGTATCACAGGAACCTGGGAGGTGGAGGCTGCAGTGAGCTGTTAATTGTGCCATTGCACTTCAGCCTGGGTGAAGGAGCAAAACTGTCTCAAAAAAAAAGATTTGACACGTTTGTGCTTCACACACCCATCAGTTTCTTGTTTCTACTTATCTGCTTTCTATTTAAAAGTAGTCACGATAGATCTTTGTCTTGTTTGCAGATTTGCCCACTCAGCGTGGGTATGGCCAGTAGATCTCTGCCATTGCTACGCTTTCTCCATTTTCCCAGTTAATCACTGTTGTATGGCCACAGCATTGTCATCCCATGAATGTTCTGATATTGCCAACTGTTTTACTCCACAGATTTATGTAATTTGGGGTCTGAAAAGTTTTTCTTTCTACTATTTTATTGAAATGTTTATGTTCCGATATTTTCTCCTGGTTATGAGAATGTAACCAGGATTTCAAGAATAAAAAGTGAAAATATTTGGATCTAAGCTCCAGTTGCCATGTTTTTACTTGTGTATGGATGATTTAGTAACAATAATAAAAATTAACAATAGTCCAATTAAAAGTAATAAATGCAAGTAAATTTTAGAAGGTTTCAAGAGCAAAAAATATATTGGAATGGATGATAAGCCCAAATGAAGTTAAAACAATATCTTACATTTCAAGAAAATTAGCACAATTTTACTTTTATTTCTGTTGATATATCTTACACATTTCCTGAAGACAAGCATTCAGAATTCTATATATATCCAGTTAAATTATTGTTGTGAGGATAATTGTTTAATGTCAGTAGATGCTGTTAAAAATTTAGCTTTAAGAAAGCAGTGGGTTTCTCCGTACCTGCCTCCTTCCTTCTCTTTTTTTCTTCATCTCTTTCTTCCTTCCTTTCTTCATTTGTTTTTCTTCCTTTTTTTCTTTTTGTTAAATAACATTTCCATAGCACCATGTGTTGTTATAATTATAAATACATCATGCATAAAAATATGAAGTTTCATCCAACACCTTAAACTTGCATAATTCTAAGCTGTGCACTACTTTTGCAGTTTTTGAATTGTGCCTAATTACTCTCCTCGCTTCAGAGTCTTTGAACATGCCATTCCTTTTGCTTAGAGGTTTTCAAAATATGCAAGGTATACTCTTTTTCAGCCTTCAGATATTCACTTCTGTTACACTTCTCCATAGATCTATTTACTGACTATTCTTTTTTTTTCCCATTTATTTATTTTATTGCATTTTAGGTTTTGGGGTACATGTGAAGAACATGCAAGACTGTTGCATAGGTACACACGTGGCAGTGTGATTTGCTGCCTTCCTCCCCATCACCTACATCTGGCATCTCTCCCCTTGCTATCTCTCCCCAACTCCCCACCCCCCGCCGTCCCTCCCCTATTTCTCCCCAACTGACCCCAGTGTTTAGTGCTCCCCTCCCTGTGTCCATGTGTTCTCATTGTTCAACACCCGCCTATGAGTGAGAACATGCAGTGTTTGATCTTCTGCTCTTCTGTCAGTTTGCAGAGAATGATGGTTTCCAGGTCCATCCACGTCCCTACAAAGGATGCAAACTCATCGTTTTTGATGGCTGCATAATATTCCATGGTGTATATGTGCCACATTTTCCCTCTCCAGTCTATCATCAAATATAAATCTCCTGGTCCCTTGTAAGTCTAACCAACACATTATCTCCAAGCTTAGCAGAATGTTTCAGACACACTTGAGTGGCCAATATGTATTTATTGATTATACTCGTCAGCAATAAATCTCATTATTGATGTTGAAAAAATTATTCATAAAGTCCCTAGAATTGCAAAAACAAGGCAACCAAATGGCAGAAATACAATATAGAGGTATAGTTTTCTTTAGGTATCCATATTATAAATGATTTTGTAGTAAATTTTGTGATGATACAACAAAATACCACAGACTGGGCAATTTTAAATCAGTATAAGTTTATTTGGCTCATGGTTCTGGAGGCTGGTAAGTTTAAGTGCACACACTGTCATCTGGCAAGGGCCTTCGTACTGTCATTCCTGGTGGAAGGTAGAAGGGCAAGTGACTCTGTTAGACAGAGAAAAAGGAATCTGAACTCATCCATTTTGTGAGAAACTCACTCCCCAAATAGCAGCATAAATTCATTCATGGGGACAGAGCCCTCATGACTTCCAACACTATTACAATGGCAATTACAATTCAACATAAGTTTTGGATGAGATTTTTAAACCATAGGAAATGATAAGATATTGCCATTTTTGAAGTCATTTACACAAATGTGGTCAATATTGCTAAATATTTTACTATAAGTAGCATTTCTACTTTAATATTTTAATTATCTTTACTTGTGTACTTCACATCTCTTGAGTTAAATTTTAGTCAAGTAAAGTTGAGGTTATGTACTAGATTTATATATTTCATAAATTTATTTTATATGTGATTTACTAAAGAAGTATGTGTGTAATGTAAGTAACATCACTACATAAGCAATATTTAATCAATGGAACACTTAAAATAAAAGAAAAATGCAAATTCATATTACACTCCACAAATTATTTAGTATTCAGAGTATGCAAATTTTTATGGAAAATAACTAAGAACATAAAAATAAGCTGATTCAATAAGAAATATTTCCTTTATGAAATAATTTTCTAATTTTTTTTATATGAAATAATTTTTAGTAATATGAATTTTAACAAAAACCAACTTGGAATAATATATTAAAAGTTATAATAATTGCAAGAATTATTTATAAGCTCCAACAGGTTAAATTTGATGCATTGTTATATCTTAAAACAAAAATGTTACTAAGCAGGTAGTTTCTTACAAAATACATGCAATAAAGTATCAAAACATAAATGCAACTGGGAGGATTAGGCTGAATTTCAGAGCAAATTTGTTGAGTTTTTGTCCTTAATGTTGTTACCAGCTTATTTTTTAATTGGACTAGCTCACTGATAATGTTAAGATAAAATGTGAATAATGAATGCATGAGTCCAGAGATTAAAATATTCACAATTTCTTTCAAATGAAAAATAATTTCAGCCTAAATGTCCAAGGGACTCTGAATTCCATGATAAAATAAACAACATTCTTCAGGAATAAAGAAAATAGAAAAATCCTAAGGATATAAGCATTCAGGTAGTTGGCTCTTATTCACGTGGTCTGCTATTACAATCGGCCAGTCATCTAAGAGTCTGCTCCCAACACCCTCACATCTAAACCTCTCAGAGGGAAATCCTTTTGTCTCAGATAGTGTAAATGTGTAAAGCAGTGGCTAGAAGCAAATTTTCTAAAGAAGAGTTTTTCTTTTGACATTTAGATCACTTCATTATTTCCTTCAGAATGTATTTCTGTCAGTGCTATAAATGATTTGGTTTTATTTTTTCTCTGTGAGTAACCAATTCTAACACTTTTAAATAGTACACTCTTTACGCACTAATTTGACCTGACAATTTCATATATATATATATTTTATAGATTATGGGCTTTATTTCATTGTTCTCTCTCTCTCTCTCTGTCTCTCATATATACATACATACATATATACACACACACACATTTCATTGTTCTCTCTCTCTCACTCATATATACATACATACATATATACACACACACACAAATATTTGTATATATATATATATATACACACACACACAAATATTTGTATATATATAATGCCATATTCTCTGATTTAATATAGCATTATAATAAGTCTTGGTATCTGACAGTATAATTTTTCTACAGAATTTTTTTTATGAAATTTATTTTTGTTATTATTAATCTTTGCTTTTCCAAATCAGATTTCAATAAATTTGTTAATTTTCTTGAAAAATTAGATCAGAGTTTCAACTGGAATTGTGTAGGTGGTTATGGTTAAATTTGGAAATATGAAATAATTTCTTCTTAAATATATCAAGAAGAAATTACATATTTATTCATTTTCATTATATTTTAGTAGCATTTTATAATTATCCCCATAAAGATTCTACTTATTTTTTACTATACTCATCTTAGATATATTATCATTTTCTTACTGGTACAAAAGTTTGTTTAAATATAATTTCTTCTTACTATTTATTGCTAGTATGTAAAATGGAATCAATTTTCTTATTTAAATCCTATATCTAGAAAACCTAATACATTTCAAATTCTAATCCACTTAGTTTTTCTTCATTTTTAGTGTTAGCTGTGAATATTAATGATTTTCTTCTCCATTATTTTTATTTCTCAACTCAATATGCTGGCCAGGATTTTGAGGGTGGTCCTGCATGTTATGGATTAGAAGTACAGGTTGAATGTTCCCCGTACTACTTGGTTGTCTAGCTACTTGGTTCATAGCCTTACCTCTCAAACTCAAGAACATATTTATATTACAGGGAAATCCTAGAGGTAACTGAGCTTCAAAAACTAGAAGAAAATGTGGCTTCTCTGAACGTTTTGCCAAAAATAATCAATCTGGCAATTTCTAAGGGGATTTCTTGGTCCTTGTATCAGTTAATCTGAGCTTGTACCACACAGCCAAAATTATTCTTTAACTCTACAGATGTCCCATTCTAATGTTTTTAAACTATAATATTTTTTCCAGCCAACTTCTCTGGAGATTGCATTCAATTCCAAATGCTTAAAAAATTATCTAAATTTCACGCTCTTTCAGTGGTACTTTTCTTGTTTACAATAGGTAATATCACTACTCACTTTACTCTCATTTTAAAGCATTATGTCTGAGAGGAGATGTAGTTCATGGCTTTCATTCTTCCATGGTGAATCAGTTCTCAAAAATGTTTCTAAAAACTGCCCAACTATAGTAATCAACCCATAAGCTGAAACAAACTATACTAACAGAGCTAATAATTGGCAAGGTAATAAATGCAATCTGAAATCTTGCAAGGGTTGTGACTCAACATTGGCACTTGAAAAATATTTTAATAAATAAACAATTTGAGCATGAAGGATGTTTTGGAGTATTTTTAGTACCTGAGTAATTACCAAAAATTTTGAATTATTAATAATTCTAACATATTGAAGAACTACTAAATGCTTAGCACTTTTCTAAGCATGTTAAATATATTATCTCATTTAGTTCTCACAAAAACAGTAAGATGCAAATACAATGATTCTCATTTTTAAGCTGACTAAAATGAAGAACAAGTTGCTCCATAATTTGCCAAGATTCCTCATTTAGTTCACTGTTCTCATCTTCCTCAAGGTGCAGTGGCTTGCCAAGAGAACCAGCAGTGCCTCCATGGTCACACCATCAAGAAACCTCTCCTGTGCCTTAAGATTGGGATTGGGCAAAATTAGTTACAAAATAATTTAGGATTGGTGAGCTAAGTAATGTAAAGCACCTCAAGTATGCCTTGATATGTAAATGTCTTATAAAAAGCAAGATGTTTTTCCAGGCATGCAATCTCTTTTTCTGATAGAACGGTTGGACAGATAAGACAATTTTTTTTTCTCTGAATAAATAGGTTTCAGGAATTTTCTGAGTTTAAAGAATGAATTTTATCTACTGTTTTTCAACATTATGCTTTGGCACAAGTAGTTCCCAGAATAACAGTTTAAGTCATCTTAACATAGTGGTCTTGGTAAGCCTATGTGGATGCAGGTGGTCTTAACTATCAATTCCAACTCTAGGATACTCAGCATAAGATACTTAAGCCCCACATACATTTATTTAAACTACAATATTTCTATAAATCAGATGTATTATGAAAATTTCCCATCTGTGTTAATTTTTTATATAAATTATGCTCCTGTTGAAAATTGCCATGCAATTCAAATGTGTGCTTGAATGTTGAAAATGAAGTTCTCAGAAGTTTTTAATTGTTATACAGAGGCCCACCCTTGATATAAACTCCCATTACTTAAATGTCTTTTATTTTTATTTTATTTACAAATTCTATTGCTAAATGGGGTTAAGAAAATGTCAGTACCGATACAGATTATTTATTCTATAACTTTGCAGCAAGAAATAGTGAATGGCATTTTGGAATATTATACACAAGAAAGAGCCTATGAAAATGTAGTGATTCAAAATTCTTACAGCAATAATAACGTATCATAAGAGTGAAAGAATATCAACCAGAGCACTGCTAAGCATAAACTTTTAATCTAAAATGATGCAGCATGAGAATAACTCTGAGGGATGGTTTTCCTTGGGGAAAGAAAGATAACTTTTTATAGAGCTTTAACAGCAAAAGTCCAGATGGTTTTATGAATAGTTGGACCAAAACAGTTCTCAGAAGAAGAGGGAATTTTCCTTGTAGTTTAGCAGGTGCTGTTGGGTAATTTTTGCTTAGCAAGAGGACTGGAGATGAAGAATTTGATGTTATGTTTATATAAGGTCCACAGTGGAAAATGTTTCTCAGTATCTATCACATGGAATTTCCATTAAAACAGTAAGAAGAAATAATTAGATATGTCTCTGTAGTCTATAAACTGTTTTAAAATTAATATTACAATTATTTAAATAAGCATGTTTAGCTTTCATATGACTGACTAGGGGCATCTAGTACTAACTTCTTCCACAAAGAAGAACCAAAATAGTGAGCAGATTATCACACTTTGAATAGATCAACTAAGAGAGCCAAAATTGTACATGGTGGAAAGAATACCCTTTCAATAAATGGAGGGTGAGAAAATTGAATATCTACAAGCAAAAAATAAAACTGTCCTCCTATGTCTTCTCATATAAAAAATTCAACATAAAATGGAGTAAGGAGTTAAATGTAAGGCCTGAAATGATAGAACAGATGAAAACATAGGGGAAATACTTTAGGACATTGGTCGAGGAGAGAATTTTGTGGCTAAGACCTTAAAAGTGCAGACAACAAAAACAAAAATAGACAAATGGAACTATATTAGACTAAAAATCTTCTGCAAAGTGATGACAACAATCTACTGAGTGAATAAACAATCTATAGAATGAGAGAAAATATTGGCAAAATACTCATCAAACAAGAGACTAATATATGAAGTCCAAGCCAGAGCAATCAGGCAAAATAAAGAAATAAAGGGCATCCATATTGAAAAAGAGAAAGTCAATATTTGTCAATGACATGGTTATATACTTAGAAAATCCTAGACTCTCCCAAAAGACCTCTAGATTGTATAAATGAATTCAGTAAAGTCTCAGGTTAAAAAAATCAGTATTCACAAATCAGTAGCACTGGTATAGACCAACAACAACCAAGCTCAGAATTACATCAAGAACCCAATTTCTTTTACAATAGCTGCAAAAATTTTAATGAAATACCTAGGAGTACACATAACCAAAGAATTAAAAGATCTCTGATGGCACATGTCTCTATGTCTCTGCCCAAATATAATGTTGAATTTTAAATCTGAATATTGGCAGAGGGACCTGATGAGAAGTGATTGAATCATGGGGACAGCTTTCTCCTTTGCTATTTTTGGGACAGTGAGTTTTCATAAGATCTGGTTATTTGAAAGTGTATAACACTTCTTCCTTTACTCTCTCTCTCTCCTCCACATTTGAAGGCATACTTGCTTCCCTTTTGCCCCTCCACCATGATTGTAAGTTTCCTGAGGCCTCCCCAACCTGTGGAACTGTGAGTCAATAAAACCTCTTTTCTTTATAAATTCCCCAGTCTCAGGTAGTTCTTTATAACAGTATGAGAATCCACTAATACAGAAAATTGGTACCAGAGAAGTGAGACATTGCTGTAGAGATATCACCTGAAAATGTGAAAGCAATTTTGGATCTGTGTAATAGGAAAATGTTGGAATAGTTTGGAGAGTTCAGATGAAGACAGGAAGATGAGGAAAAGTTTCTAGGAAACTTCTTGGAAACTTATTGAATGGTTTTAGCCAAAAATGCTCATAGTGATACGGGTAATAAAGTCCAGGCTGAGGATATCTAAGATGGAGTAAGAAACTTATTGGAAAATAAAGATCACTCTGGCTATGCTTTAACAAAGAGACTGGCAGCATTCTTCCCCTGCCCTAGAGATCTTTGGAACTTTGAACTTGAGACCGATAATTTAGGATATCTGGTGGAGGAAATTTCTAAGCAGCATATCTTTCATGATATGGACTGGCAGCTTCTAAAAACCTATGCTCATATGCATTTGCAACGAGGTGGTCTAAAATTAGAACTTATATGTAAAAGAGAAGCAGAGCACAAAAGTTTGAAAAATTTGCATCCCGACCATGAGGTAGAAAAGATAAACCCATTTTCTGGGAAGAAATTCAAGTCCACTGCAGAAATTTGCATAAGTATTGAGGAGTCAAAGGTTAATAATCAAGACAACAGGGACAATGTCTCCAATACATTTTAGAGACGTTCACAGCAGCCCCTCTAATCACAGGCTTGAAGGTCTAGGAGGGAAAAATGATTTCGTGGGCCATGCCCAGGACAAATCTTCTCCTTGTAGTCTCAGGACATAGCTCCTTACGTTACGTCCACTCCAGCCCCAGCTGTGTCTTAAAGGGACCAAGGTACTGCTTGGGCCATTGAATCAGACAGTGTAAGTTCCAAGCATTGGTAGCGTCTACATGGTGTTGGGCCTTTGGGTGCATAGAGGGAAAGAGCTGAGGCTTGGGAGCCTCCTCCTAGATTTCAGAGGATGTATGGAAACACCTGAATATCCAGGTATTAGTCTTCTGCAGGCAAAGAGCCCTCATGGAGAAATTCTGCTAGGGCAGTGCATAAGGTAGGTGTGGGGTTGGAGCCCCCAGACAGAGTCCCCACTAGGGCACTGTTTAATGGAGCTGTGCAAAGAGGATCACCATCCTCTGGATTCCAGAATGGTCTTTCTATCAACCAGGTTGGACTGTGCACCTGGAAAAGCTTCAGGCACTCAACACCAGCCAGTGAAAGCAGCCATGGTGTCTGTACCCTGCAGAACCACAGAGGCAGAACTGACCCGGACCTTGGGAACTCACCCATTGTGTCAGTGTAGTCCGGATGTCATACATGGAGTCAACAGGGAATATATTGGAGATAGTAATCAAATTTTGTATTTTTAAGATTTAATGACTACCCTGATGGGATTGAGACTTGCATGGGCCTGTGGTCCTTTTGTTTTTGCCAATTTCTCCCTTTTGAAGTGGAAACACTTAGCCAATGCTTGCCAATGCCTGCACATCCATTGTATCTTGGAAGTAACAAACTTGTTTTTGATCTTACAGGCTCATAGGTGGAAGAAACTTGCCTTGTCACAGATTATACTTCCGACTTGTTTTTTTGAGTTAGTGCTGGAATTAGTTAAGACTTTGGGGGACTGTTGGGAAAGCATGATTGTGTTTTGCAATGTGAGAAGGACATGAGAATTGGGAGAGGAGAGGTGCAAATAGTATGGTTTGGTTCTGCTCCCACCTAAATCTCATGTTGAATTTTAATTCCCAATGTTGGGGGAGGGACCTGGTGGGAGATGACTGGATCATCAGGGCAGATTTCCCCTTTGCTGTTTTTGTGATAGTGAGTTCTCACAATATCTGATTGTTTGAAAGTGTGTAGCACTTTCCCCTTTGCTCACTTTCTCTCTTGCCACCATGTGAAGATGTTTGCTTCCCTTTGCCCTTCACCATGACTTTAAGTTTCCTGAGGCTCCCCACCCATGCCCATACAGCCAGTGGAACTGTTAGACAATTTAACTTATTTATACATTACCCAGTCTCAGATAGTTCTTTATAGCAGTGTGAAACAAACTGATACAATCTCTATAAGGAAAACAATAAAACACTTTTGAAAAAAATCATAGATGACACAATAAAATGGAAATACATTCCATGCTCATGAATTAAAAGAGTGAATATCATTTAAATGACCATACTGCCCAAAGCAATCTACATATTCAATTCAATTTCTATAAAAACACCAACATCGTGTTTCACAGACTTAAAGAAAATTATTTTGAAATTCACATGGAACCAAATAAGGCCCTGACTAGCCATAGCAACCCCAAGCAAAAAGAAAAAATCTGGAGATATCACATTATTTAATTTCAAATTATACTACAAGGCTATAGTACCCAAAACAGCATGAGACTGATACAAAGGTGACACATAGAAGAGTAGAAAAAATTGGGAACCCAGAGAAAAGCCAAATACTTACATTAACTGATCTTTGACAAAGCATACAAAAAACATAAATTGGGAAAAGGACATTCTATTCAATAAACAGTTCCAGAAAAACTGGACAGCCACATGTAGAATACTAAAACTGCATCTATATCTTTCACCATATGCAAAAATCAACTCAAGGTGGAATACTTAAATGTAAGACCTGAAACCATAAATATTTTAGAAGGAAACCTAGAAAAGAATTCTGAACAATTGGCCTAGGCAAAGAATTTTTGACTAAATTTCCAAAAGCAAATACAAGAAAAACAAAAATTAAAAATTAGACAATTAAACTAACAAGCTTCTGCTTCACAAAAGAAATTATCCTCAGCATAAACAGACAACCCACAGAATGGGAGAAAATATTTGCAAACTATGCATCCAACCAATAACTAATATCCACGATCTACAGTGAACTCAAATAACTCAACAGTAAACACAAATAAATAAATAAATACATGTAATAATAATCCTATTAAAATGTGGGCAAAGGGCATTAATAGACATTTCTCAGAAGACATAAAAATGGCTAACTGGTATATTTAAAAAATGCTCACATCACTAATGAACAGGGAAATGCTATTAAAAACCACAATGAGCTATCATTTTATCTCAGTTAGAATGGCTATTACTAAAAAGAAAAATAACAGATGTTGATGCAGATGTGGAGAAAAGGGAACTCATACAGCATTGATAAGAATGTAAATTTGCATAGCCACTCCAGAAAAAAGTATGGAGATTGTGTTAGGCCATTTTTGCTTTGCTATAAATAAATATGTGAAACTCAGTAATTTATAAGGAAAGAAGTTTAATTGAATCACAGTTCTGCAGTCTGTACAGGAAGCACAGCACCAGTACACTTCTGGGGAGGCCTCAGAAAGCTCTTAATCATTGTGGAATGTGACGAGGGAATAGACACATCACAAGGCTAGAGCAAGAGCAAGAGAGAGTCAGGGGGGTGCCACACATTTTCAAATGACAAGATCCTGTGAGAAGTTACTCACTATCATGGTAATAGCACCAAGCCAGGAAGGATCTGTCCCTATGTCCCAACAGGTCCCACCAGCTGTTCCATCCTCGAGCATTGGAGATTGTAATTCAACATGAGATTCTGGCAAGGGCAGATATCCAAACTATATCAAAGATGTCTCAAAACACTAAAAAGAGAACTGCCATATGTCTAGCAATCTCACTACTGGGTATTTATCCAAAGGAAAAGAAATCAATATGTCAAAGGCATACCTGCACTTCCATAGTTATTGTAGCACTGTACACAAGAGCAAAGATAGGGAATCCACCTACATTTCCATCAACAGAATAATGGTTAAATTAAAAATAATGTGTATATATATATATATATATATATATATATACAATGGAATATTATTTGGCCATAAAAAGGAATGAGATCATGCCAATTGCAGCAACATAGATGGAACCGGAGGTCATTATGTTAAGTAAAATAAGCCAGGCACTGAAAGACAAATACTGCACACTCTCACTCACTGTTGGAGCTAAAATACTTGATATTATGGTAATAGAGAGTAGAATGATAAACAGTGACTGGGATTGGTATCCCAGCAATCTCTGGAGGAGCAGAGATTGCTTAATGGACTCAAACATACAGTTTTTTTGGTTTGTTTGTTTTTTGAGACAGAGGCTTTCTCTACTGCCCAGGCTGGAGTGCAGTGGCATGAACTCAGCTTACTACCTCTGCCTCTCAGACTCAAGCAATTATTGTGCCTCAGCCTACCAAGTGGCTGGGACTATAGGTGTGTGCCACTGCATACAAGTGATTTTTGTATTCTTAGTACAGACGGGATTTTGCCATGTTGGCCAGGCTGGTCAAAATCGTGGCCTCAAGTGATCCACCCACCTTGTCCTCTCAGAGTGCTAGGATTATAGGCATGAGCCACAATGACCAGACAAATACTAATATTTGATAGTAGAGTAGGGTGACTAGAGTTAGCAACAATGTATTATGTATTTCAAAATCACTAGAATACTTGAAATGCTTTCAACATAGAAATGACAAATGCTTGAAGTGATGGATACCCTGTTTGATTATTATATATTTTATGCATGTAACAAAATATCATACGTATCCCACACATATGTACACATATTATGTATCAATTAAAAATGATAATTATTAAAAGACTGAGTGATAAGTTCAAGACTCCCAAGTGGAAGAGGTTCTATCTTGAATATGAATAGAGAAATGTTTTTCTTTTTAAGAAAAATATATACATATATCTACATGGTTAACACAAATACAAGAAAATGTAACCAACAATACTTTGTTTGTTTTTGTTTCAGGATTTTGAACAAAAAGCTAACTAGTAGTAAGGAGAAATTGCATAGGACAAGATGAACAGAGGAAGATGATTCTATTCTAATACTAGTGCTAGCCATAGGGGAGAGAGCACAGAGCAAGCCTGGACACCCAGCTTTGTCAGGACAAAGGGCTGGAGAGGTTTTAAGAGCCTGGATTGGAAAAGATCATAGGCTCTCTCTGTTTCCTAATTGTCCTTACCAAAGAAAATTAAACATTCTAATATGTTTATGACAGGAGGTAGTTTTACAACTTAGAACAATGCTCAGGCAGGACTTAGATTCCTATCCTTTCACAGAAACTGGGAGATAAGGGCATTGTCTTCCTTGATAATTAGGTTTCAAAGAGGTGGTTCCCAGGTCCTTGAGAAAGACTTATTCCTGGGTTATAAAACTGACAAGAGGCTTTTTAAGATTTATATCTCAAAGAAGCAGAGAGGGAGTTACAACCATAAGTTCTCTAAAATAAATGCTCTAAGGAAAGGCAGGCCAGGGGCCTAGAGTCTGGAAGAATCCTGTCTAAAGTTTCATCAAGCTGAGGGGAATGTCAAGGCTGTGGTACCAATCACATTCAGAAATGAAACTTGTCATTATATAGACTTGGAATTAAATGGCTTCAAAACACCACAATCCAGTTTATCAAAAAGTGAATTTTAAAATAATAATTTATTCAGATACACTTGACACAAGCCTAAAGAAGAGAAAACCATCACAATTTCAACCAAATCATAAAAAAAGTCCTGTAAATGAATTTACAAGTTAAAGTCGAAGCTGGGGTTATGCGATATGAGGAAAAACAAAGAGAATGAGAGCTATTCAGTGAATTAGTTTGAAGAGGTTCTCTTTGACCATAAACCTACGAAAGTAAAGTATCTTGGGTCTCCAAAATCACTAAGAAAAACTCAAGCTGGAAACTGCTTAAGGCAAACCTGCCTCCCATTACTAAGACAGATGCATTTCAGATTGCTTCCTGTGGAAAGGCTAATCAAAAACTCAAAATAATGCAACTGGTTTTGTCCAACCTATCTGTGACCTGAAAGCTCAGTCCTTGCTTCCAGTCTTTCTGCCCTTGCTTCAAGATGCCTGCCTTTCCAAACCAAACCAATGTACTTCTTACATATGTAGATTGATGTCTCATGTCTCCCTAAAATGTGTAAAACCAAGCTGTGTCCCGACTACCTTGGCCACATATCATTAGGACTTTCTGAGGGTGTGTCACGGCACATGACAAAATAAACTTTCTAAATTAACTGAGACGTGTCTCAGATTTTCTAGGTTAACAAATCTGAATGAAATGAGAAAATTGCCCAGAATATCTCGGTTAAAAGCTTTCCATACAAAGGACAGGTACAAAGTAAATTCAGTAGAAGGAGCTTGTCTGGTGTCTTTATAGCAGAGCAGAGCACAGTGGAGTGGAGTGTGTTAGAAAATGAAGAATTAGGTGTCTGGGATTAGGTGGTAATGGAAAATGTAGGCTTATACTCAGCCCAGCATCATGGATCTGTGTCAGAAAGACCCAGTCCTTGATTTAATGCTCCTCTGCTGCTAACTTAAAAGTCCTAATAATTTCTGAACAAGTTACTCTATTTTGGAATAATGTGGTACACAGAAATAGATAAATAATACAGTATCAAATACGATGTTGTTCTATGTCCCCTTTTTCTTCAAATCCTCTTAGCAAATTCCAGAAATTGCATTTCCATACAATTTTTAGAATCAGTTTGCTAAATTCTAAATAGTAATGATGATGATGATAATGATAATAAGAATGTATTTATTTGGGGAGGATTTTTATTTTGGGTACTATTTTTGAAGGACTGACATATTTTTATTTTGATTACTTCAATCTAGTACTTCTTCATTAACATAAGTTATAATGTATTTCTCTGGAGTTTTATTTTTCTTACTTAAATTTGTATCATTAGTAATATATTTTGCCATCGAAAATAAACGTTTTTTAAAAATTGTATTTTCTGTTTGTGTTTAGCAACTTGAAATACAACAGATTTTAATGTTAACTGTTTTAATTATTAAAGTTAGTGGACCTTTATTGTGCACGAGATCAACACACAGAAAATCTAGCCTTATTGGCCTCACACACAACAAAATTTCTGAACTTGTTCCTCAATTTTTTAAAAATTTGTACACAATAAAATTTAATTCTAGTGTTGTATATTTTTATGGATTTTAATAAATGCATACAGTCACATATCTATCACCAAATACAGTACCATACAGAGGACTTCCATCATTTCAGAAATTCTCTTGAGCTGTCCTTTTGTAGACAGCTCTTTCTCTCATTTCTAAACCCTTGCAAATATTGATTTGTTTCTTCCACTCTACTTTTGCCTTTTTGAGGGTGTCACGATAATGAGAATTACAAAATATGTTGCCTTTTGAGTTTGACTGCTTTTACTAAGATGCATTTAAAATTCATCTATATTGTTGTATAATTCAATTTTTCATTATACGTACTTCTAAGGGATATTCTATTCTATGACTACAACACAGTTTGTTTATCCATTCACCTGTTGAAGGGCATTTGGGTTATTTCCAGTTTGGGAAAATTATGAATATGCCTGATATAAACATTTGTGAAGAGATATTTTTGAGTAAATGTAAGATTTCAATTCACTTTAGTACATACATAGGTAGGAGTGGCATTCCTTATTAATGTGATAAGTAGCTGTACATTTGTGCATTCCTGCCAGCAATGTGTGTCAATTTCTTTCTATTTTCGTCAGCCTTTGAAACTGTCAATCTTTCAATATTAGTCATTCCAGTATACTTACAGTTGTTTTACAAGGTAATTTTAAACTTGTATTTCCCTAATAAGTAAAGATGTGGAACATCTTTTCATATACTTATTTGCTATCTTTCTTAGTCCATTTTCTGTGGATTATAACAGAATACCTGAAACTAGACAATCAGTGGAGAAAAGAAATTTGTTTCTTACAGTTACAAAGGCTGAGAATTCTAATGTCCAGGTACCACATCATGTAAGGATCTTCTTGCTGATGGGGACTCTCAGCTTCTATTCTCTAAATGGAATTATAGATAGCTGATGTAATTTCTTCCTTAAATTTTCAATAGAATTCACTGGTGAACCCATCTGGGCTTGGCACTTACTTTTTTGGCAGTTTATTAATTATTGATGGAATTTGTTTAATAGATACAGGCCTATTCATATTGTCTATTTTCTTTTATGACTTTGGAAAACTGTGGGATTTTTAAAAAATTGGTTCAACTCACATAGATATCAGATATGTGGGGGCTATTATTCATAGTATTCTTTTATTATCGTTTTAATGTCCGTGGAATCTGCAGTGATATCTCCTCTTTCATGTGTAATCTTAGTAATTTGTGTTTTCTCTTTTTTCTTTATTTATTTAGAATGAATTAAGAGGTATCAATTTCATAGATTTTTTCCAAAGAGCCAGCTTTTAGCTTTGTTAAGTTTTATGATATTTTAGTAACTAACAGTTTGTATCCATATTCGATAAACTATATAATAATAGAGTTATAATATATTGAATACTTACTGAATACATGCCAGATATACTACTATGTTCTTTATCCTTCTTCATGTTACTTAATTTTATACATACCATATGTTGGTGAAATATCACTATCCACATTTTACTAACAGAAAAACTGAGGCTGAGGCAAATAAAAGTGAAGTATCTTACTCTGAGCCATTTAGTTTTGGTGCCTAAAGTGAGATTTGAAGGCATTGCTTTTACATTATGCTATCAGAGATGCTTTACAGCTAAACTATCAGAGGATGAATTATATATGCAGGAAAAAATATTGTATATTTAGGCAAATTCCTGAGTTCTGGGTTTCCATTATACAATTCCATTATCTGGGATTCTAAATTGTAAATTCTTGTGATAGATTGTGCCAGTTCTCAGTCAGGGAATGTGAGAACAAAACAGCAGGACACGTCTATACCTTTGCCACCCTGGCATTTAATCTTCTCAGTCATATCACAGTAGGTTCTGTTTCCTGTAAATATTTCTGCATTACAAATTGGGATAATATCTGAAGGGAATTATAATACAGGAAAGGAAAGATAACTTTTTCATTAATTTTTACTTTTCCATGTGTCTCAAAAGGAGTACGTATTTTTAAATACTTTACACTCTTCACTTGGGTACTCTTATTCACTCTGAAGCTGACTCTTATTTTCAGTTTTATTTATTTTCTTCCAACATAGTCCCATTAAATCATCTCTGTATGCATGTCCATCTAAGCATTTTATTCAATCTCTATGAAATTTCCATTCCTACCCACAGGGATATAACTATGAGGACTCACTGCTGTATCTCCAAAGCCTCATTTCAGAGCCCTTTATTATAGATAGATTTTGTTTCTCCAATAAGCCTTGCTGCCCAGTAAAATCCAAATATCACAGAAAAAGCTGGCAGGATGAGTTTAGGTAATAATATAGGTAATGCTGATCCTATATCTTTCAGGTTGAATATTCGTTTCTATTTTCTTACTTCAGGGAAACCAGTCCTTACAGAGAAACTTGAGAAAAATGTTTATATCCTGTAAGCTGGAAATTAATTTTCTAGTGAGTTTAGTTGAAATCCTCATTGAGAAAGAAAGTATTTTCTTATTTAGCAAGTTCTTCCACACATCTTCCATTTCTTATAAACAGTCAACTTTGCATTATACACAATGGCATTTAGTTTCACTCTTGATCAGATTGGAAAGTCTACCACAGAAAATGGTACAACTTTATTCCTCTTTTTAAGTCCTATTACTTCATGAACAACTAATAAATCACCCCACTGCTTCTAATTTACTGCTCCACTTACGTTCTGACATTTTCTTAGTGACAAGAGGCTATCTGGGAGGTGGAGAGGTATGTCTTCTATTTCTTTTATACACATATGTGGTCATCCAGGATCTTGTTCTTAAACTTGAATGACATAAAAATCATATTTAAAGAGGAATAAATATTATATAATTCCTGCACACATCTACTTTGGGCTACACAGAGTGAACATGAGGGCCAGCAACTATCTTTGTATACTTATTTAAAGCCTGTACTTCTGACTCTGCTAAGTGATTAGGAATGTATCAACATTGAGTTCCTAATACAGGAAACCCTAGGGTAAGTTCCCCTCACCATTTTTCCTTGAAACAATTAAGAAGAAAATGACCAAGGAAATATATCAGAATCATCATGCTCAAATAGATTTCCTGTGAGATTTTTCTTTGTGTCTTGCATTACCATTTAACTGCCCAGTTCAGGTATGCTAATGGAACATGGCTTTCTAACCTAAGGATTGAGAACAAAAAATAAGAATACCCTGAACTATCCCATCAAGTGTCCTCCAGTGACTCTGAATAAAAGAAAGATGGAAGCTCTCCAAAATTAGATGGCTACTGTGATCCATTTTGGGGGGTGCTGTGGACACTGCTCTTCAGCATAAAGTGTGGGATTACTTTGTGGAAGACTTTTTAGCAGCAGCAGTGTCCAGGACTCAAGATTTTAAGAGAATCCTTTGAATAATATATTTCAATTAAATATTTTAAAATATACAATACTATATAATGTGAAAATATCTTTATATGATTATATATTGAAATATATTTCAGAATATTAAACAAAATTACAAAGCTAGTGACCTTTAAACTTGCAACATTATTTCAGTGTGACAATAATATAGTTCTATTACTGATTTTAATATGTTTATGCCATTCTGTATTATGTATGATTCGATCTCCCAACTTTTTTCTTTATTTGGATTACTGTGACATTTTTGTGTACCTCAGAGGCCATTAATCCACAAGGTGTTTCTATGATGCCCCAAACACAAATGTAAACGGAGGCTCTGAAGTGGCATCCTTGTATGTAATTAGAAAGGTTTCTTCCAATTAATTGTATATGTTTTAGGTTATTATAAAAATGAAAGACTAAATTAAATCATTATCATAGAAAACTCTCAATATTTAGAAAACATTAATAGAGGACCTATTTTCCTACTAAACTTTTGCTGAACAGTAGGGAATATAGCTTATTAATATTTTTGTATGTTTGTTTTAAATTTGGACTGTGGAAAACATATATTTTCTGTAAATTTGGTAATACAACCAGGATTCCACTTATCCTGCTTTTCTGTTGAACTGAACATTTTCAGGTATCATATATTAATTTACATTTCCATAGAAAATAATTTAATATTAACTTCAAAAGCTATGACTATCTACATATTTCTCAAAGCATTTGGTGGCAACTCTATCATAATGCTTTGTACATTTTATTACTGTTGTCTCTTTGCTAAGAAATCTCCCAGTGCCAAAATGTGTATTCTTTGAAGTCGGACATGAAATCAATGTGAAATAGTAGCTAGTTTTATATTGGACACATAGTTGGAATTAATTAGATATTTGTTAAATAATTAATAGACAATTTAAAAAACAAATCAGATTCCTAATTGTAGAAAGACATATATATATATGTGTATGTGTGTATATATAACATATTTATTTTACTTCTCTCAGCTCATTCCATATATTTTAAATGTCTGCATTATAGTTGCCTTTGTTCTGTCACTGGTAAACTGCAACATAATAAATTCTGTTATAAACTCCATCTTAGTAAGTTTAAAGACATTTACTTATTATATAATGATGGAAAGGCATTACTGGCTGTGTTTGGCTGTTCCTGTATTGCTATAAAGAAATACCTGACTGAATTATTTATAAAGAAAAGATATTTTATTGAATCACAGTTCTGTAGGCTTGATGCTTGCATCTGCTTGGCTTCTGGTGAAGCCTAGTGAGCTTTCAATCATGGCAAAAGATGAAAGGGGAACAGGCACATGGTAAGGCAAAAGAAAAAGCAAGTGAGACAGACTGGAGACTGAAGTGGATAGTTCCACACACTTAAATAAGCAGATGTCAAATTAATTAATGGAGCAATAACTCACTTATGACCAAGGAGCTGGCACTAAACCATCCATGGGATCCATCCCCATGATTCAAATACTTCCCACAAAGCCCCACCTCCAACCATTGGGTATTGTATTTCAACATAAAATTTGGGAGGGAGTGAATGTTCATATTATGTTACTGCTATACGTTTTCTTTTGAGACATGTATTTATTTCTTTTCTTTTCTTAAAATAATTTTTCATTAGCAGTTTACTGGAAAAAAGACGATAATATTTTTGCTTTACTGTTAAATCTAGCTTAGTAGAGCATAGGTAAAACTTTCTCAAGCTTCGTTTCTCCTTTTTCTTTCAATGCATTTTTTTCCTTCAGACCTTTATTCCTCTATGAGTGCTCCCTATGTTGCCTATGGGACATAAGAAATTTATTTTTTCTCAAATACTTAACCTGAGAAAACATTTAAAATACCTAATTCTTCTTAGGCTTTCATGATGCCTTCTTAAGACTCTATAGATAATCTACTTTATGCTAAATAACTTTAAAAAATGTCTCTGTGGTTGCCAGAGTTCTAAAATAATATATTACTTTATTTTCTAATGTTATTTAAAGAAGAAATTGGGTAAGGGAAAGATGCTGTAAATTTATATGGATTGCTTTAACATTGCTTAATGAAGCCTTGCAGTTCACCTGATGAAGGAAACAGTAACATCTTGTTATATAACTAAGCCTTATATGCTCCCTCTCTGTCACCTTAAAATACAATTTATACAATGAAGGGTAACAGTAATTGAAGAGCAATTATGATAGCTTTCTCTATTCATCTCAAAGAAACATTTATACCCTCTGTGTGTTTAAAAAAAAAAAGAAGGTCTCACAAAGATAGCTGACACCTCCTATGTTAGCAACTTACTAAAACTCAGTAGAAAGAGGATATTTTTATTTTTAAGAAAATAAAAGAACAATGTGAAAGGAATATGTACTAGTCTATGGCATCCATTTTTAGTTTGCAGATAATTAAAAATTAGAAATTTTGGCTTTAAGTGTTGAAGCCCAAATTCAACTACTCAGATATACTAATCTATATATAATTTGCAAAATAACAATTTAATAGAAAGGAAAATACTTGAAAAAAAATACAGTTTTATTAATTAAGCCTTATATTATGTCATGCAATTTTACGGTTTATTTCAGGAGTTTATACTGGCCAAAAATGAGTTTTTATAACTGAGTGAGTCAGAAGGAAAATGCCACACTCTGAGTTCCAAATTAAGAGTCCTTTATTAGCCGGTGACTGAGAGACAGCTAACTCTCAAAATTTTCCTCCCTCAAGGAAGGGGCTGGACTCCTTTTTATACCTTGAATTTGCAGAAGCAGAACACGCAAGTTAGATAAGAAGGCTAGTAACTAGGAGGCAGGAGGTTCCCATGATTATTGATTACCAAGGAGGGTATATGCACTCGGTTCCCATGATTGCCAGTAACTAAGAGGGTATTCAGTACTTGTCATACAATCAGTCAAGGGGGTATTCACAATAGCAAGTGGGCTTGCCAAGCAGAATATGGTTACAGAGTTTATATGTTTCTATAGTTCTAAGTACTGCATGACCCAGCACAGTAGCATGACCCAGGGATGCACTTAAGGGAGAAATGGGAGGAGGGGTGAGGCAGAGGTTAAGATGGAGTCTCTCTGGCTTTCAGCAAGATGGAGTCTGTCAGGGTAACACAGGGTAGGTTAGTACAGAGTCATATATTTTTCAGAAATATAAAATGATCAATTTAAGATTCTGAAAATATAAAGAATCCAAATAAGTGGAAATTGTGAATGATGTGTATATTACTTGCTTAGGGCTGCTCTAACCAAGTACCACAAGCTGGATGGCTGAATATAATGGAAATTTACTGTCTCACAGTTCTAGAGGTTACAAGTCTGATATCAAAGTGTAGGTTAAGTTGGTACATTTTGAAGAATCTGAGAGAGAACTTGTTCCACACCTTTCTCTCCCTTTTGTTGACAGTCAGAAATGGTTAGGAGTTCCTGGCCTCCGTATGCAGCTTCTGGTGACATTCCTTGGCTTGTACCTGTATCACTCCAATCTCTGACTTCATCTTCACATGATATTCTCTATGTGTATCTCTGTGTTCAAATTTCCCTCTTAATAATTACATCAGTTACACTGGATAAGAGTCCACTCTAATGACCTCATCTTAACATCATTACTTCATTGGATGTGCCAAGGATTTGGGCTTCAACACATTTTTTTTTTTTTGTAAATATACAATTGAAATCTCAAAATTATGCTAAAGTTAGTGTGTGTTCAACATTGGCTCTTCTTAGTTTACCAACCTAGTGAACTTTCTCAAAGAAAAGAAAAGAAAAGAAAAGAAAAGAAAAGAAAAGAAAAGAAAAGAAATGAGAATATTACTTTTTCTAAGCCATTACTTTAGTGTAGAGAATTTTTCAGGGTTCTAAACCTGTTAAAAACGTTTATTTAATTTAGGATAATAATATATACAACTATGCCCAGTAATTATAGCAAAGAAAAGCATTTTATTTACAAAGTAAACTTTTCAATTTTAATTTCTCTCTCTCCTTTTAAAAGTTTTTTTTCTATGTGTCTCAGGGCTCTTTAGAGAAACAGAACACAAATATAATTTTAAATAGATATGAATAACTTTTAAGAGTGTGGATTGACCTATTCTTTTTTCATGAGAAACAGAAGATTTGAACAACACTGTAAACCATCTAGAGTTAACTGATGTCTGTAGAATGCCACCCAAAAAGTGAAGAATGCACATTCTTCTCAAGCACACATAGAACATTTTCCAGAATAGACAATATGCTATTCCATAAACAAGCTTCATTAAATGTAAAATAATTTAGAAAATATTAAGTATACTTTCCAACCACAATGGAATTAACTTTGAAGTCAAGAAAGGGGAAATTCATATATCTGTGAAAATTAAGCAACTAACATTAAATGAAAAGATAAAGAAGAAAGCACAGTGAAAATGAAAAAACACATTAAGATGAATGAAAGTGAAAATACAACACAGCAATACTTATGGGATACAACTAAAACAAGGTTTACATGAAAGGCCTATACCAAAAAGGCAAAAACAATCTCAAATCAACAGCCTAACTTTCCACCTAATGATTCTAGAAATGGAAAGAAAAAGTAAATACAAGGAAAGCCAAAGAAAGGACATCTAAAAAGGAGCAAATAGAGTGGAAGGAAATTAAATAGAAAATCAATAAAACCAAATGCAGATGTGAAAAAATAAATAAGTAAAACAAGAGACTTTTAGCAAGACTGACCAAGATAAAATGGAAGAAGACTCAAATTAATAAAATCAGTAATAAAGAGGTAACATTACTATATTAGGCCATTGTTGCATAACTATAAAAAAATACCTGAGACTGGATAATTTAAAAGAAAAGAGGTTTAATTGACTCATGGTTCCACAGGTTGTACAGGAAGCAAAACACAGAAATCTGCTTCTGGGGAGGCTCCAGGAAACTTTCAATCATGGCAGAAGGTAAATGTGTTACAGTCATCTTACATTGCAGGAGGAGGAGAAAGAGAGAGAGGTGAGGGAGGTTGTACACACTTTTAAACAACCTGGCCTCACTAGAATTCTCTCACTATTGAGAGGATAACACCAAAAGGATGGTACTAAATCATTCATGAGAAATCTGCCCTCATGAACCAATCACCTCCCACAAGGCCCCACCTCTAACATTGGGGATTATAATTCAATGAGATTTGGGTAGGGAACACAGATTCAAACCACATCATTACTACATTCGTACAACAAGTAAAGGATTGAGCAACTATATATGAAAAAATTAGATAGCCTAGATTAAATGAACCAGGTCCTAGGAATACATAAACTTCCAAAACTAACTTTAGAAAAAATAGATCATCTGAATGTGCTTGTAATAAATTAAGAGATTGAATTAATAACTTAAGAGCTTCCCCAAAGGAAAATCTCAGACCCAGGTGGCTTCACTGGTAAATCTACAGAACCTTAAAAATAATAATACTGATCCTTTCAAAACTCTTCCATATATAAAAGAAAATGGAACATATACACAAATGTTATTAGCAGTATTATTCATAATAGTTAAAAAGTGGAAACAATCCAAATGTCCATCAACCAATTAATAGATAAACAACATGTGGTATATCAACATAATGAAATATTATTTGGCAATAATGATGAATACTGATGAAACTTTGTATCTTTGTGCTAAGTGAAAAGAACCAGTCACATATTATATGAATCTATTTATATGCAATGTTCAGAATAAATAAATTTATACAAACAAAAAATTAATTGACTAGTTGTTAGTGCTGGCAGTAGGCAAGCGGGAATAAGGAGAAACTGCTTAATGAGTACAGAGCTTATTTTGGGGATAAAGAAAATGTTGAAAACATTTGTATCCAAAAATGAAAGTCAGTGTCCTAAGAGACAGTGAACAAATGAGATGAGCCAGTTTATTGCCTTGATAGAATTTCCAAACTCCAGCACAGAAAGGCATAAGCCAGGAGGAATAGACAATAATGTTTGTTCCCCCGAGCCAGTCTGAAAAAATATAATTGTTCATGGGGTATTGGGTTGATCAGATAGAAGAGTACCCATTAGTGAAAAAATACCTAGTTCAAAAATGAACACAGTTTCACACCCACCTAATAATCTTAAAAGAAGATCTGAAAAGATCAAACTGTTTCCAAGTAACTTAACTGCCTCCCAGAACAGAGATCAAGGATATTTACAGGGATATAAAAATATTCAGCACGCAAAAATGTCAAATTTCCAGGATTACAATTATGCAACGAACAGGGAAATATGACCTATAATTAGGAGATGAATATAATCTGATCTCAAAATGACACAAATCTTAGAATTATCAGACCAGAATGAAGCAGTTAATATGATTGTATTACATATGTTTAAAAATACAGATATAGACATGAAAGATCTTAAAAAGACACAGTAACTGACAGTAGTTAAATTGCAATGTCTGGGATAAAGTTGTTTATCCACCCAAGGAATATTGATCAGTAACAAAAATGAATAAATTATTGGTGCTCACAACAACATAAATCATCAAAACATCATGTTGTGAGAAAGAAGTCAGACAATAAAACCATAAACGACATCAGTCAATTTACATAAATCTCTAGAAAATACAAATTCATCTAGAGTGACATTAAATTAATAGAACAGTGATTGCTTTGGGATGGGCAGGGAGGGATAGAAATAAGGCATTATAAAAGGGCACAAGGAAACACTTTGGAAAAGGATATGTTCATTATCTTGATTCTAGTGATGGTTTCTGAACTTATACATCTGTCAAAATTTATGAGAAATTGCACTTCGAGTATGAGAAGTATCTGTGTCAGCTTTGCTTTAATAAAGCTGTTTAACAAGACAAACATGACAATAATAAAAATAATTCAAGAGAAGTAAGAAGGTTCAAATGGAGAAAGTTTTCAAAAAAATCAAAATACTAACAATACAAAGTGTCTTGAAGAATATGGAGCTCTTACAACATTCATATATTTACAAGATTTAGTTTGGGAAGTAAAGTGGTACCATTATGATTGGTAACTATTTGAAATTTCTTTCAAAATTAGTCATTTACCTACTAAATAATCTAGCATTTAAATGCTTAGGTATTTATCCAATAGAGAAAAATATCTGATGACAAAAAGCATCAGAAAAGATTGTTTATAGAAGCATTAGTCATAATATCTAAATATTAGAAATAGCCCTAATATTCATCTATAAGAAATGTTAAAGAAATTGTGGTGTATTCATACAATGAGATATTACTCAACAATAAAAAGGAATAAACTGCAAATAAACGCAAAAATATAATGAAGCTCAAAAACATAATGTGGTGTAAATAAGCCACAATACTATGCATTTATTGAATTTCATACTATACGAAATAGTATATGGTATATAAGTAATATATACTTATGTATACTTAATTATATATTATATATAACATATATACTTATATAGAATATATAAATATAAAAGACCTCACACCATCTTAAGCCATGAATTAGTTTTACTCTGTATGAAATTAATTAAAAGCAAAACAAATTCGTGGCTTGTTTTAAGATGATGTGAGGAATTGAAGAAAAAGGAACATTAAGATATTTTCTGGGTTTCTTTTTTATCTTGTCTTCTGTGGAGATTACAAGGATGTATGCAGTTTTCATAACTCAAAGAAATGAACACCTAATGTCACTATTTTTTTTGTATGTAAATTATATCTCTATGATATTATTATATATTTACATTTGTCTTACACCATGATTCTTGGCTCATAATTCTCATAGCACTTATTATTTCCTAAGTGAACGATATAGTTTGGCCTATATCCCACCCAAATCTCATCTTGATTTCTGATCCCCGTGTCATGGGAGGGACCTGGTAGGAAATTAATGGATCATGGGGGAGGATTTTCCCCATGCTGTTTTTATGACAGTGAGTGAGTTCTCATGGGATCTGATGCTTTAAGTGTGGCACTTCCTCCCTTGCTTCCTCTCTCTCCTGCTGCCACATAAGATGTGTCTTGCTTCCCATTCACCTTCCATCATAATTGTAAGTTTTCTGATACATCCCTAGTCATGCAAAACTGCAAAACTGAGTCAATTAAACTTCTTCTTTCTTTCTTTCTTTTTTTTTTTTTTTTTTGTAAACTACTCAACCTCAGGTAGTTCTTTATGGCAGTGTGAAAATGAACTAATACAGAAAATTGGTACTGAGAAAACTAGGACATTCATATCAAGATACTTGAAAATGTAAAGGCAACTTTGGAACTGTGTCATAGGCAGAGGCTGGAACAGTTTGGAGAACTCAAAAGAAAGGAAGATGCAGGAAAGTTTGGAACTTCCCAGAGATTTGTTGAATGATTGTGACTAAAATTCTGATAGTGATATGAACAATGAAGTCCAGGCTGAGGTAGTCTCAGATGAAGATGAGAAAGTTCTGTTATCTAGAGTAAAGGTCATTCTTGCTATGATTTAATAAAGAGACTGACAGCATACTGTCCCTGCCCTAGAGATCTGGGGAACTTTGAACTTGAGAGAGATGATTTAGGGTATCCGGCAGGAGAAATTTCTAAATAGCAAAGCATTCAAAGCATTCAAGCTAGTGACCTGGCTTTTAATAAAAGTTTATGCTCATGGGCACAAAGAAAGAGATAATCTGAAATTGACAAGTTTAAAATAGAAACAAAGCATAAAAGTTTAGAAAATTTGCTGCCTGACCATGTGGTAGAAAACAGAAACCCTTTTTCTAGAAAGAAATTCAATCCAGCTGCAGAAATTTGCATAAGCAAGGAGGAGCAGAATGTTAATAGCCAACACAATGGGGAAAATGTCTCTAGGGCATTTCAGAGATTTTCATGTCAGCTTCTCAATCACTGGCCCAGAGGCCTAGGAAGGAAAACTGGTTTTATGGGCCAGGTTCAGGGCCACAGTGCTCCTCTGTACAGGCTTGGAACTGGGTGCCCTACATTTAAGCCACTGCAGCTCTAGCTATGGCTAAAAGGGGCTGAGGTACAGCTCTGCCAATTATTTCAGAGGGTGGAAGCTCCAACCCTTGGTTTGAGGCTTGTTGGTGCACAGAGGTCAAGAGTTGAGGCTTGGTAGCCTCTGACTAGATTTCAGAGACTACATGGAAATACCTGGATGCCCAGGCAGAAGTCTGCAACACGAGTGGAGACCTCACAGAAAATATGTACTAGGGCAGTGCAGAGTGGAAATGTGGGATTAGAGCCCCTACAACAGAGTCTCCACTGGGCACTGTCTACTGGAGTTGTAAGAAGAGCACCAACATCCTCCAGACCCTTGAATGATAGATCCATCAACAGTTTGTACTGTACACCTGGAAAAGCTCTAAGCACTCAACATCAGCCTGTGAAAGCAGCAGCACGGGGAAGTAACCTGCAGAGACACAGGGGCAGAGCTGCCCAAGGCCCTGGGAGCTGTATTAGTTCATTTTCATGCTGCTGATAAAGACATACCCAAAACTGGGCAATTAACAAAAGAGATTTAATGGACATAGAATTCCACATGGCTGAGGTGGGCTCCCAATCATGATGAAAGTCAAGGAGGAGCAAGTGACATCTTACGTAGATGGCGGCAGGCAAAGAGAGAGAGCTTGTGCAGTAAACCTCTCAATTTTTAAAATCATCACATATGGTGAGATTAATTCACTATCACAACAACAGCACGGGGAAAGACCCACCCCCATGATTCAATTAGTTCCCACCAGGTTCCTCCCATGATACATGAAAATTGTGGGAGTTACAATCAAGATGAGATTTGGGTGGGTGAGCTCTACATTGGCCCCTTTCAGCCATAGCTGGAGCAGCTGGGACACATGGCAGTTTTCCTCCAGGCCTCCAGGCCTGTGATGGGAGAGGCTGCTGTGAAGACCTTTGACATGCCTGGATACATTTTCCCCACAGTCTTTGTGGTTAACATTTAGCTCCATGTTACTTATGTGAATTTTTGCAGTTGACTTGAATTTCTCCTTAGAAAATGCGATTTTCTTTTTTATCACCTTGTCAGGTTGCAAATTCTTCAAACTTTTATGCTCTGTTTTCCTTATAAGTGACTGCTTTTAAAGCACATAAGTCACATGTTGAATGCTTTGCTGCTTAAAAATTTCTTCTACCAAACACCCTAAATCATCTCTCTCAAGATCAAACTTCCACAATTCTCTAAAGCAGAGGCAAGATGTCACCAACCTCTTTGCTAAAACAATGAGAGTCACCACTGCTCCATGTGGAGGTGCCTTGAGGTTGGCATGCCCAGAGAGTGGGTGGGAGCTCTGGGCCTCTGTCTATATCTGGCCCTATGTATCTCTTTCTCTGTATCCTTTGTAATATCTTTTATAATAAAACATAAGTGTTTCCCTAGCTTCAAAGCCATTCTAGCAAAGTAATCAAATGCAAAGAGGGGGTCTTGGGAAACTCGTTTTATAGTAGGTCAGTCAGAAGCACAGGTAAAACGACCTAGGGCTTTGCTGTTGCATCAGAAGTGGGGCCCTCTTTCTTGTGAGACTAAAGCCATATTCTGTATGATCTGACACTATTTCCAGGTAAATGGGGTCAGAATGGAATTAGAGGACACCAAGTTGGCATCTACTGCAGTTCTGATTGCTTGTTTGCTGGTAGGTGGACATCCCCACACATCTGGCGTAAAAAGCCTATTGCAAGAGTATAGTGGAAGACACTGAGTTTTTTTTTTTTTTTCCACTCAATATTATTGTCCCAGTTATTGATTATTTATTTCAAATTACTACATACAAAACTTTCTTTGGCCATGCACGGTGGCTCACACCTGTAATCCCAACGTTTTGGGAGGTCAAGGCAGTGGATCACCTGAGGTCAAGAATTCAAGACCAGCCTGGCCGACATGTTAAAACCTCATCTCTACTAAAATTACAAAAGTTAGCCGGGTGAGGTGGTGTGCACCTGTAGTCCCAGATATTTGGGAGACTGAGACAGGAGAATCACTTGAATCCAGGAGGCAGAGGTTGCAGTGAGCTGAGATCATGCCATTGTACTTCAGCCTAGGCATCAGAGCAAAACCTCCAACACAAACAAATGAACAGTTTCTTCATTCAAAATCAGCCATCAATTATGACTAACATCCAGCTATTCTGTTCTCATCTTTATTGTCACTATTTTGATAAGGTAGTGATTATTTCTCATTTGAATTCATGCTATGTCTGCCAAACTCTCTTCTCACCTCCACCACAGTATCATCTCATGTTACCACCTACTTTGTAATCTGTCCTCTTCATATTCATCTTTGTGGCACTTTATAGATACCATGTTTTGTATCTCTTCTGGAACTTTACCCACTCATTTTCTTCTAACTAGAATGCTCTATCCCTTTTTCATTGGCTTACTCCTACTTATTCTTGAGTCTGATCTTAAATAGCACTTTTACTGTGAAGTTTCCTAGATATTCAAGAAGAGATTATATGCCCTTTTTATGGGCTGTCTTGTCCTTTTGATCAAATAACCATAACAGCTCTTATCACACTGTACTTTAGTTGCAAATTTAGTTATCTGTCTCACCCACTAGCTACTGGAGGGCAGATACTATCTCATTTATTGCAGTATTTTCAATATTTGAAAAGATCTTATACAATTAGTGTTTCAAAATATCTGTTGAATGAATGAAAGGACAAATATAAAAAATGTTATTATAGAAATGGGTATACTAAAAAGATTTCAAGGTTATTTATTTCCTATAGACTTCAGTATATCAAATAGCAAATGTTAAGATAGAGCCTTACAGTGGGTCTTTTCTGATTATACAGCATGACAAATGAAATATTTGCCTCATGTATGTGCACTTTTAACATCTAATCACAACTACATTGTAGAGGTTTCTGATAATTTAACATGCATAATTCCATGTTTCAAATCATACATTATCCCCTACTAAGGCTGCATTGTAATAAAAGCAATATTAGCATGTGTTCTGTTACAAGGAGAAGCCAGATGTACCATTTGTGCATCCATTTAGTTTATCATAATCCAGGATATAGTGCACATCCTCCTAAACACATAAAAAAGCATATGATCTAAGAGTTTCTTACATTGTAATCTATTCATTAAAAGGCACCTGTATAAATATTATCTTTATGAATTTTTATTACTAAGATTCAACTGATTGAATTTTTTGGTGTGAACTAAATTATATGCCAAATGCACAAGATTTGACAAAGTTATTTGATATCTGTTCAGATTATTGTTGGATTATTTTATAAAGGCAACAATGTTGTTTATATACAAATTCAGCCAAAAGGAAAGTATCGGTTTTTTTTTGTTTCCTTGTTTTTTGATTTTTTTTTTAATTGCCATGACTAAATTCTGCCTTTGGTTTTGTGACCTAAGGCAAACCTTTCATTTTGCACATTTACCATAAGGTTGATGGATGAACAGATGCATTGAATATACCGTTGGGTGTCCTCTTGGCTGTCTGCAATTCTCTGAATGATATTGGATAATAAAGTAAGTAATATGAATAAAAATGTATCATGAAAATGTTGGAGCTTTGTGCATCTGAGTCAAATAGTGCCTTTTTGAAGTTAATTTTCAACCTTTTGCAAAGTTAATTTTAAGAAGTCCCATTGTAAATTCATATGACTTTACTGTCTTTGTAAATGTAACATCCATTCTCTTTGTACCTAATCATAAATAAAGCAAAGCAACTCAACATGACTCAAATGTCATATGGATGCATGTCAGCTATTTATTTAAATAATTTAAAATGTCTGCATAGAAAGTTGCCATTGAATGACTTAATTATCTTAATTATTGATTTGAGTCTTTAAAATATCACAGCAATCAGCAATAAGAAATTGAGACTACTTATTGCTCTTAATCTATTCACCTGTTATTAAGATGTTGATTAGGTAAAATGAATCAGCAACAGAACTAAGTTTAACTTTTGTCATACCTAGAATTGATAGACCCACAACTCCTTCTGTCATTTATTGTGCATCACAAATGCCAAGGCCAGTGTTTACTTTCAAAATTAAAATTTCTGATATGCAAACTGTAAAATCATTTCCAATAACAGTACTCTCATAGTGTAGAACAAACACAAATTATATGTCTAACTACTAGATATCTTAGTTGCTGTTTCAGATACTTTCATAATTTAATCCAATGTATATAATTTTTTTCTGTATGTCATTTCAATGTTTTTATTGAATATATGATACTTATAACAAGTATTTAGTTATGCACTGCTTGATGATAGGGATGTATTTTGTGAAATGTGTTATTAGGTGATCTTTTCGTTGCATGAACAGCATACAGTGTACTTACACAAACTTAGATGGTATATCCCACTATACACCTAGGATACATAGTATAACCTATTGCTCCCAGGCTACAAACTATGCAGCGTGTTACAATACTTAATACTGTAGGCAATTGTAATAAAATGGTGAGCATTTGTGTATCTAAACATAGGAAAAGTACCCTAATAATATGGCATTATAATCTTATGAGATCACTGCCCAATATATGGTTGGTCACTAATATAACATTGATATTCAGTGCAAAATCATATTTATAAATGTATCATTTGGAACCTGTGTATATAATAATGTATAGTTTATATGTTGCACATGTTTTAATAAACAGTAATCATAATCATTCAAAAAGAAATTTAGAGTAGCTCAAAGACTGTGTACTAGGACTAAACAGACCTGAGTTCCATATTAGTTCTGTCACTCAATAACTGCATAAACTTAGTCAAGTTACCTGATATCTATGCACTTCTTTTCTCCCTTATCAATAAATAAATAAAACTAACTACTTCTGTGTGTTATCAAAAAGTTTCAAGGGATTACTAAAATGCCTGTATATCATTAAATAGGCTGTTTTACTATTCTTTTAAGAGGAAGAAGATGGAAGGTAATTATTACTGAAGTTATTGTTGAGTCTTCTAATAATATGAAAATGAGGAAAATAAGATTTTCTTTTGCTTGTTGAACTGCAAAATCGGTAAATATTTTGTCAACAGAGTACAACAAAGTAACCTCAAAGAGGTAAAATTTGAATCTCTTTAATTGAATGTGTTTAGACAAAAAAAAAAAAAAAAAAAAAAAAAAAAAAAAAAAAGGACAGGGCAGAGGACGGTAGATATATAAGCACCTCAGAAGTAAACATCATCAGCATCTAGCCAAGCTGTCTTCAAGAGGAGAGGGAGGTTTCACTGATATATTAAACCTTCCTAGCCGGTTTTTTTTGGATCCTGACATACAGTTTCAAGAGTCTAGGTAAGTACTACATCACATGCCCTTAGACAATTGGTTCTTCCTCCACGTTCATGCTCCCACAGAATGGTTGTGATTTAGCCTCCCATTTAAGTGCATTCACATAGCAAATGAACAGGTATTTTCACACAGGTTTTGAGAAGTATCATTATTATATTAATGTGAGGTTTTTTTTAACTATAACTCAGTATGCCGGTGGAAAAATATTTACAATGTAAGAGATTTTATCTGCCCTCCAGACAGATATAAATATATGTTTATATTTATGTATATATTTAAATATATATAAAGATAAATGCACATATGCATCTATGCATATGTCGACTGACATATATGCATTTATCTTTATATATATTAAACTATATAAATTTACGTAGGTAAGCAGGTAGATGAATATATAGCTATAGATATAAATATGGCATTGATATAAGCGTAGGTATAGACATAAATATGCTAATATCATCCTCGCTGTGCATATATGTTCTACTCACTTATTTTCATTTGGGATAATAATGTTTGTGGCTCTGGTCTTCTTATATATATATTTGTTAACATAAATTAGCCTGGAACTCATGGGATTACTGTCTGCCCCAACAATATCCCCCACTCAGAAGTTAGACCAGATGATTTAAATACTCTTAATGATCAGATTGCTTAAAAAGAAAAAGAAAGAAAATTTCTCAAACAAGTAAATTCACTTTGCCCTTTTCTGTGTTTCCTGTTACTAGGACAAAGTTAGATGTACTCATTTCCCAATCTTTCTACTTGGATATATTTGCAATGGTGATAAAGAAGACTTACTGCATATTAAGAACTGACCTTGCTGACTGCATATTAAGAACTGACCTAGCTGTGTTATTATCATGTAGTCCTCTCAGAAAAAGTCCATCAATACATAGTTCATTTCTCTAAAACCAGGGGACTTGACTGTTCATATTACTTGTGGAGTATTCTTGCATACATTTTTTTACTTTTATTTTTAGAAGCAATTTTGTTCATGTGAAAAAAAGAAGACTTTGTCTATCACCATTATGGGAGAAATTTATCATCCTATCTTCATTTTCTACTTTAGTTTGGGAGGACCTCTTTGGTTACTCTGTTTTTACAAGTGAGGACAATAATGGGTAATTGAATACGTGGGCTAGGCTGGCTGGTTCCTGCCATATACATGAACATCCAGAAGTCCTGTGTGTGTGTGTGTGTGTGTGTGTGTGTGTGTGTGTAAAAATAAAGAGGCTCTGGACAAATTCTGAACAAATCAATTAGGAACATATTTCTGGGAAATGTGAAGGTGAGCTTGTATTAGTGGGCAGGTTAAGAATAGACTAAAAAGTTTGATGTTTATCAAGGCATCTGAGATAAGTCAGGGAAGGACTTCAAGCAATACTGTTTTGATTAGATTTGTATCTTATTTTTACACTAGTAAAAGCAAGGACAATTGATAGGTAAGGGGGAGGGGAGGTCTTTAGGCTATGGTGGTCTTATCAGATTTAAAAATATAGCTACTAGGTGATAGCAAGAACAATGAGAAAAAACAAAGTGGAGAGCTAATTTTTTTCACATTTCATATTTTGATTCAGTTTGTATCCACTATGAGAAGAAAGACCAATGTACAGTGAATGCACTAAACATTCTTCAAGAACCAGTTTTCCTGCATTCCAGGGTTTTTAACAGGAATGGGATATGAAGTAATTTGATGCTTTCTATGTCTCTCTTATATTAAACTATGATAGTCTTTATTGTGTACTGCACTTAATGTACACTTCCTTTGTAGAACAATTAGTCTCATTTTGCAGCTTTCCAAGTTAGGTGAATGAGACTAACTGCTGGGTCACATGTTCTGATCATTCTCCACAGGGTTTAACTCATCATATTCATTTTGAGGCCATTTTGTAATTAACTGTAGATGATAATTCTTTGTTATCAATGCACACTCAGGTCAACAGCACTTGAACACTTACTCAGCTACAGACCAAGAGTTCCCTAATATCTCTACTTTGTACTATGCCACCTCCTAACACCATTCTCTCTACATGTTACCTCTTTTTCTATGTGTTAATATCTATCTCTGCTGAACTGTTTTCTGTACTTGCAGACTCTGTTGAGCATGTATATGTGTGTGTGTAGCTGTGTATGTGTGTAAACCTCTAAGACATGGACAGTCTAGAGAACTGCACTCAAAGTCCAGAAGGTCAATACTAGTTTCATAATAAAATTGGGTTATTATTTGCTTTACTCATTCTCATGAATCTCCAGCGGATTCTTCCACAGACTACCTGACATATTTACAATGACCTCTGTAAGTAAATTTTATCCATGTACATCAATCAAAGCATCATATTGCATCAGATCAAATGCAGAGACAAAAATAAGAATTCAACTCTCTTCTATTGATCCAGACATATTAAATTGATCTTCAAAAATATAAAACAATGTGACCTTTCTCTTTAATTTTTGAAAATATTGGTTGTTTTGTTTGTTTTTGGTTTTTTTTGTTTGTTTGTTTTGTGATGGAATCTTGCTCTGTTGCCCAAGCTGGGGTGCAGTGGTGCAATCTCGGCTCGCTGCAACTTCTGCCTCCCAGGTTCAAGTGATTCTCCTGCCTCAGCCTCTCAAGGTGCCGAGACTGCAGGCATGTGCCACCACGCCCAGCTAATCTTTGTGTTTTTGGTAGAGATGAGATTTCACCAGGTTGGCCAGACTGCTCTCGAACTCCTGATCTCAAGTGTTCTGCTTACCTCGGCTTCCCAAAGTGCTGGGATTTCAGGCATGAGCCACCATGCCCAGCCCAAAATATAGTTATTTTTGGTAAAGTATTTATGATAATAGATTTGGGTAGTAATTTTTAAATCACAGCATATAAGCATTTAAAACTGATACTAGTTTTAATTTCTAATACAGTTAATAGGTATAACACACATAAACTCTCTTTACAGTCCTCAATAATTTTTAATGAAATAAATTGGCCCTGCATCCAAAAAGTTTGAGAACACTGTCCTGTGGATACTTATAACTCTAAGAAAGATTTAGTATTCTTGTTGCAGACATTGGCAAATAGAAGTACATCATCAGACATTTTAGCTCACAGGAATAAACTATTGTAAAATAGAACAGGGCCCAAAGTTTCCCCCTTCAACACCTATTGTATTAATCATGCAACCTATCTTCTCTGCAAGGTATCAATACGCTAATTCATAGCAGAGAGCATCACAGGAATCGTTAGACAGGAAACTGAGCCTATATGTGATTCTAATCACTTACAGAGCACTATCTACTTAAACATTTTAACTTTATATCCCTAAGTGCTGCGTTGTATTTCTAGCCCCTGGCAATTAGGAATTTCATGCTGAGTTGGTACTACCCCACTTCTAAAATGTAGGTTTGATTAGGAACAAATAGCCAACAAGCTCCAAAGATAAAGATATCAAGATAATATAAAAGTCACAAATCAGAAATGAATACAAGCCTTGCATGAAAATTTTCTGTATCAAGTACACTAAAAGATCTCCATAAGAACAGAGGCTCCTTTTCTTTATAGCACAATTCTGATCATTATTATTTTGGTGATTTCAATATCCACATAAAATATCAGTTCAATCTTGCCCTCTCAGTAGGTTCTTGACCATCTATCTGCAGAGATCTTGTCTATTGTTTCATTTCAAGCAAGCATTCTCATGCACATACCCTAGGTGCTTGTTATTACCTTTTCTCATACAATTTTTAAAGCATAATTTTAACTATCCTAATAAGTGAATGAATTTTACATTAGGACGCTAATTACAAGATAGTGAATTATTATTCTAAAGTATCATTTACATTCTCCATACCCTCTGAGACATGCCAAAAAAAGTGCCTTCTAATTACGTTCTTTCACTTGTTCATACTCTTGGTCCCTGACCTTGTCCAGGGCTGATACTCAGCTGTCACATGTTCCTAAAATATCTGTCTTTCTCTCTAAGAAGTGTGACCTTTTTTCTTCCTCCTGCCACCCACATCAGAAAAACTTCTGATTTCTTAGGAAGATGAAATAGTACTATTTCCCAATATATTCCAGTGTACGGCATTATAGACATAGGTATGACACTGACAATTGAAGATAAGATATCAGCAATTTTATATACCACATGGAATAAACCATTCCTACCCAAATTTCATCCCTACCCAAATTTCATCATGTGAAATTTGTCCCTACCCAAATTTCATCTTGAATTACAGTTCCCATAATCCCCATGTGTTGTGGGAAGGACAGGGTGGGAGGTAATTGAATTATTGGGGCAGCTTCTCTCATGGTATTCCTGTGATAGTAAGATTTTTTTTTTTTTTTTGAGATCTTATGGTTTTAGAAGAGGCTTCCCCCTTTGCTCCACTCTCATTCTTCTCCTTGCTGCCACCATGTGTAGAAGGACGGGTTTGCTTCTCTTTCCGTCATGATTATAAGTTTCTTTCTTTTTTTTTTTTTTTTGTTTGGGGTTTTTTTTTTTTTTTTGTTTTTTTTTTTTTTTTTTTTTTTTTTTTTTTTTTTTTTTTGTTTTTCAAATCTTTTTTTTTTTTTTTTTGAGATGGAGTTTCGCTCTTGTTACCCAGGCTGGAGTGCAATGGCGCGATCTCGGCTCACCGCAACCTCCGCCTCCGGGGTTCAGGCAATTCTCCTGCCCCAGCCTCCTGATTATAAGTTTCTTGAAGCACCCCAGCCATGTTGAACTGTGAGTCAATTAAATGTCTTTCCTTTATAAATTACCCAGTCTCAGGTTGTATTTATTAACAGTGTGAGAATGGACCAATACAGTAAATTGGCATAACAGAGAGTGGGGTGCTGCTGTAAAGATACTCAAAAATGTGGAAATGACTTTGGAACTGGGTAACAGGCAGAGGTTAGAACAGTTTGGAGTGCTCAGAAGAAGACAGGAAGATGTGGGAATATTTGGAACTTCTTAGAGACTTGGATGGCTCAGAAAACAGAAAGATGTGGGAAAGTTTGGAATTTCCTAGAGACTTCTTGAATGGCTTTGACCGAAATGCTAACAATTGAAGAGGAAGTAGATCATAAAAGTTTGCAGCCTGACAATGCAATATAAAAGAAAAACTCATTTTTTGGGAGAAATTCACGCTTGCTGCAGAAATTTTCATAAGTCACAAGGAGTGGCATGTAATCACCAAGACAACTGGAAAAATTTCTCCAGGGCATATCAGAGACCTTCATGGCAACCCCTCTGAAAACAGGCTTGGAGCTCTAGGAGAAACAGATGGTTTTATGGGCCAGGACCAGGGTCTCTCTGCTGTGTGAAGCCTCAGGACTTGGTTCCCTTCTTTCCAGCCACTCTAGCCATGGCTAAAAGGAGCCAAGGCACAGCTCAGGCCATTGCTTCTGAGGGAGCAAGCCCCAAGCCTTGGCAGCTTCCACATAATGGTTGGTTTCAGGTGCACAGAAATCAAGAATTGAGGTTTGAGAACCTTCACCTAGATCTCAGAGGATGTGTGAAAATATCTGAATGTCCAGCAGAAGTTTGTTGCAGGGGCAGATCCCTCATGAAGAACGTCTCTTAGGGCAGTGTGGAAGGGAAATGGTGAGATCAAATAAACTCTCTCTACAGATACACAGAATCCCCCTACACAGATATGCCTACACAGACTCCCCACTGGGGCACTTCCTAGTAGAGCTATGAGAAGACAGCCACCATCCTCTAGACCCCAAAATGGTAGATCCACCAACAGCTTACACTGTGTGCCTGGAAAAGCAGCAGACACTTAATGCCAGCTAGGAAAGCACCTGGGGTGGGAGGCTGTACCCCCCAAAGCCACAAGGGTGGAGCTGCCCAAGGCCTTGGGAGCCCACCCTTTGCATTCCTGTGACATGGATGTCAGACATGGAGTCAAAGGAGTTTATTTTGAAACATTAAAGTTTAATGACTGCCTTATTGGATTTCAGAATTGCATGGGGCCTGAAACCCCTTTGTTTGGCCAATTTCTCCCATTTGGAAGAGGTGTATTCACCCAATGTCTGTAAGCCCACTGTATCTAGGAAGTAACTAACTTGCTATTCATTTTACAGGCTCATAGGCAGAAGGGACTTATCTTGTCTCAAATGAGACTTTGGACTTGGACTTTTGAGTTAAGGCTAGAATGAGTTAAGAATTTGGGGGACTGCTTGTTGGAAGGGCATGACTGTGTTTTGAAATGTGATGACATGAGATTTAAGAGGGGCCAGGGATGGAATGATATGGTTTGGCTGTGTCCCCACCTAAATCTCATCTTGAATGGTAGTTCCCATAATTCCTATATGTCATGGGAGGGATTTGGAGGGAGTTAATTGAATCACAGGAGAAGTTTCTTCTCTGCTATTATTGTGATAGTAACTTCTCATGGTATCTGATTGTTTTATAGGGGACATCCCCCTTCAATCTGTTCTCATTTTCCTCCTTGCTGTCACCACAGGAAGAAGGCTGTATTTACTTCCTCTTCCGCCACAATCGTAGGTTTCCTGAGGCCTCCCCAGCCATGCTAAACTGTGAGACAATTAAACCTCTTTCTTCTACAAATTACCCATTCTTGTTTATGTCTTATTACCAGCCTGAGAACAGACTAATGTATCATAGCTAATGTTGTGAAATAAATTATATGCTTTAGTCCTGTATTGGGTTTATGTGTGTATGTGAGTTTGTATACAAATGTTTTTTGTAATGCCTCTCTCTCCTCTCTCTCTCTCTCTCTCCCCTCCCCCCCACCTTTTTCTTGTTGGCATTGTCCTTCTTCACCTCCTCTTCCTCCTGCTCATCTTTTCTGTCTTCTTCCCTTATTCCCAACTCTTGTCTTAGGATGAAACACCATCTTTGTTCTTTTTTCTTTTGGAGTCAGTGATATATTCACAACACATTTAAAATGTATTTCCTATAATTATAAACTTCATAATTTAAACTTAAGCTCCAAAAATTTGTAATTAATTTGTTCACAGTTTTAGTATTGCAGAATAAAAAGCATTATTACAGGCAGAAATTAGTTTTAATTTTCTATAGTGTCCAGGATTTCAGGTACTACAGAGTTATGGAACTTGAACAGATGGTACTTTGCAATTAATATGAATTTTAAAAGTCAAATGCTGTGTGCATAATAGCATTTGCTTTGCCCATTATTAAATATTGAATTTTACTCATGTACTGCTTTAAAAAATTACTCTACACTCTACCACCTTTGACCTTACAGGAGATTAGGAAATTGAGAAGTTATTGAGTGGGGAGATCCAACAAAATTACAATCACAGAAACCTCTGAATGCTGCATGTAATTGAATTTACTCACAAGCCAAAAATCAATGCAGTCATCCAGAAACACACCAAATGTGACATTCAGCTTTTTATGCTTTATCAAGCCTAATTGATGTTGGAGGAAATAAATTAGAGAAATAGTCTTATAGAATGAGTCCCTAAGGATATACCAAATAACCATTTATAAGAGCTAAGGGTAATTCATATTTTTGAATGACCATTGATAGTGGCAATTGAGACTAACTCTTTTTCTTTCTTATACTCCAGCCATTACAATTCCTCCCTGCATTCCTATGGGAAGATGCAAAAGGAAGAAATTCTTTTGTGATTTGATATGGATGTGATAGTTTTTATAAATCTGCTTTGGGACTAAAAGTCAAAAGTATCATCATAGCTCACGGACTATATTCATTTTTACACATTTTTCAAAAATTATTTAAATATTGACATCTGTGTTACAGTAAAATAATGCCATATCAAAAAAAAATCTAAGGAGGAGGCCTAATATCACAAAGATTCATTTCTTTGTTTGGTTAATATAGTACTTAGGCCCTTGTTTCCTACTCAAATAGTCTATCACTCTTTATAGATGCATCCATATATGGAGATATTCCTGCATGTGCAAATCTTAGAAATACTAAAGGGCCTAGTTCCCTTCACTGTGCCAGATGAATATAGGTATTTGTTTCTGGTGACTTCAGAAAAAAAAAATTTAACAACTTTTTCTATATAGGACTTAGTTTGTTTAATACCCACATGGTAAAAAATAAATAAATCCTATGTAGAAATAATTGTTCAAAGTATGCTCTTTAGACCAATAATGGTCTTCAAACTGCTATCAGACTAAAAATTAAGCCCAGAAATTAACAGCACATATTTAAAATTGTATAACAATTCGATATACAATTTTATGTCTCCTGAACTTAATATTAAAAATTGGAACCTGTATTTCATATGCATTCCTTTATTTATGTTTAATTTTCTAGTGATTCACTTTAATTGCTTCTATGAACTGAATTGTGTACTCCCAAAGCCACATGTTCAGGCCCTAACCATAATGTAACTGTATTTGCAGATAACACCCTTAGGGAAATGATCAAAATTAAATGAGGTCAGAAAAGTGAGACACTATCTTAGTCTGTTTGGGCTCCGATAACAAAATACCATTGACTAAGAAGCTTGAAAACAACCAAAAATATTTATTTATTTATTTATTTGTTTGTTTATTTATTTATTTGAGACAGAGTCTTGCTCTGTCACCCAGGCTGGAATACAGTGGTGCCATTATGGCTCACTGTAGCCTCTACTTCTACCTCTTGGGCTCAAGTGATCTTCCCATCTCAGCTTACTGAGTAGCTGGGACCACAGGTGTGTACCACCATGCCTGGATTTTTTTTTTATTATTATTGCTTGTAAAGACAGAGTCTCACCATGTTGCCTAGGCTGGTCTTGAACTCCTGGGCCCAAGTAATCCTTGTGTCTCAGTATCTCAAAATGTTGGAACTACAATAAAGTGATGGCATGAGCCATCACTTTCAGCTTAAACATTTATTTTCAATAGTTCTAGACACTGGGAAGTCCAAGATCAAAGAATTGGCAAATTAACTATCTGATGAGGGACTGTTTCCTTGTTCATAGATGGTGCTTTTTCACTGCATTCTTATGTGGTGGAGGTGACAAGGCAGCGCTCAGGGGCATCACTTATAAGGGCATTAATTCTCCACTGGTGAAAGCACTGCCTTTATGAACTAATCCCTCCCCAAACACTCACTTGTAATATCATAACATTGGTGATTAGGTTTCAACATATGAATTTTCAGGAGATACAAACATTTGGACCATAAAAAGCCCTAAATAAATCTTGTTGATGACCTTATAGGAAGAAGAATAGACAATGAAGATTTTATTCCCGTGTGTGAGCGCAAAGAAAAGGACATTTGGGGACACAGCAAGAAAGCAGAATTTGCAAGCCAGAAAGAGAATCTCCACAAGAAATCAAATTTTCTGGCACCGTAATTATGGACACCTAGCCTTCAGAACTGTGACAAAATATATCTGTTGTTTAAGCCACCCAGTCTATAGTATTTCACTGTGGCAGCCAAGCTGAGACAAAGTACTTGCCTAGAAAAATGGGGCTTAATAATCTAATTTTTTTGTATCATAATGAAAAGTTATAGGAAGTTCTCCAGTTTTTAACAATAATTTCCCAAATATTTTAAGCCAGGCTAGGAGTCTTGCTTTCATCACACCCTATAAATATCCTTAATTGTAATATATATGTTTTAAAATTTAATGTTTGCATAATACCTAGAGTCTTTCAATCATAAAAGACAAATTCTCAATGCCTACACTAAGAAATCTGTTTTCCTTCTAAAAAAGAATTTCAAGTGGTTCTGATTCAGACTACTCTGAAATATATTGCTACTTTGTAGTTATCTATTTGCCACTCTGTATCCTCCATTAGGATATACGTTTCTTAAAGGACAAAAACTTTTTTGTGTTTATTGTTGTGTCCAGTGAGCCTAACCTAATCTGTTTCTGATTATATGCTGAATAAATATTATTTTTAAATTGCTCGTTATTCAAAATTATTCAGTAACCTGAGACTCATTACTGACTAGGTCTGGAAATGATAATCACCTAAAATGTGCTCTGTTTTATATTTTTATTAATAAAATGTTATATTTACTTTTTGATCAATAATACTATGATTTAAATTATATGCATCAGAATTCTGGAATGACATTGCTAAAGCTTATGTTGAAATGTGAAAAATTAATATTAAAAAATAACTGTTTATTATTTTAACTATATTAACTATAAAAATAATAAATTTCATATACCTACAATTTTATTATGCTGCTTTAAAATTATATCTATATGGCTTTGTGAACTTGAATTCTAGAAACTAACAAAATTTAATTTCAAATTGATAAGCAATTCTGTCATGAAAGAATGGAAAACTAAGTTTATCATTAGTGTAGCTAGTTCCTGTGGGTAATGAAATACTTTGAATTATTCATTTACTACAACTTTTTAATAATTGTAATTATTTTAGATTCAAGTGCAGGCTTGTTACATGAATATATTGTTTGATGCTTAGGTTTGGAGTACAGTTGATCCTGTTGCCCAGGTTGTGAGGCTAGTACCCAATGGTTACTTCTGTAAACCTTGCCCCCCATTCTGTTTTCTAGTAGTCCTCAGTGTCTACTATTTCTCTCTATATGTCCATGTATACCCAATGTTTAGCTCCCACTTATAAGTGAAGAAATGCGGTATTTGGTTTTCTGTTCCTACATTAGTTCACTGAGGATAGTGGTCTCAAGCTGTATTTATGTTCCTGCAAAGGCCATGATATCATTATTTTATATGACAGTGTGGTATTTCATGATGTATACGTACAACATTTTCTCAATCCAGTCCACCATTGATGGGCACTTATATTTACCCACATTTAAAATAAGCAATAATACTTCATTCTTAAAGAAAACTGAAGTTTTAAGCCTGAAAAAAGATGTTTAGAGAAAATATATTTTTTAGTTTGATAACATAAATAATGTGTCTATTCAAATGCAGACATCAACAGACTCTAGAGCTGCTCTGATAGCAAGTTTCCACATGAAGTATGTCTATGATGCACTAATTAAGTCGTATCTATAAGCAGTGACTCCCATATAATTATCTCTAGCCCAGATGAATATTATTAACTCCAAACTCTTTTATTCAGCTTATCATTCAAAGTCTTCTCTCCAGCTTCCCATTTGATATAGCCTTTTGATTTCCTGGTAATATGTCAAATTTAAAAGTGTTGAAGTCAAACTGGTTTTGTAGCAACGCTGTTCTATTCCCAGTCTTCCACATCTCAGTAAATAGCAACATAATTCACATAGATGATAGGAGCAAAAACTTAGAATAGACCTCAGATTTCTTTTTTCCTTTCCTTTATTCTACTCTATTAAATACTAAACAATTAGATCTCCAAAATATATCTATCTGAAATCCACCTAGTTGTCTCCATATCATTACCACCATCATAGACCAAAGCAGAATTACTTCTAATCTGTTACTGCTATTGCCTCCTTAAATGGTTTTTCTTCTTTCACTTTTGCTTCTTTGCAATCCATTCTTTACCCAAAAACAGCAATGATTTTTTATCAAAATATATTAGAATTGTCAATGCTTCAGTGGACTCCAGTTACCTATAGCATAAATTCCAAACTGCTTTCCACGATCTACAAAAGTCACTGCCTTACTGGTTCTTGAATACCATTTTCCCTCGTGATTCTCTAACCATTCATCCTACGCTTCCTATTTATTCACTATTCCTCATATCATTCCTAGATTAACTACGTAAGTCACTTTGCTTTGATTTTTTTAATGCCAGTTCTTGAATTTTTAACATCTATGATGGGCAGCCATTAAAATGGCTCCCAATGATTTCTACCTCCTGGTTTTCATGCTCTTGTTTAACCCCCTTTAGGCTATGGGTTTGACCTAGTGGTTCATTTCTATGAATAGAGTCTGAGGAAAGTGTGATGTCACTTTCACAACCAGGTTACAAAGATACTGTGCTTCCAGTGTGTTCACCCTTTCTTACTCTCTCAATTGCTTCGTCTGAGGGAGAGTAGTTATCATGCGTCACATCGCTTTACGCCCAAATGATAAGAAACTAATATTTACAGAGAACATCCAGCAAGGTTCTGATCTCTCTCCAAATAGCTACACCTCAGGATTATAGTAATCCCTCTTTCCTTGCCACTTTAGGGGTAATGGCTGTGATGATTCTTGCTATTTCTGGTGCCAGCAACCCTTGCCTATTTCTTTTTAGTTCTTTTAAACTGCCACACCGTTACAAATGGTTCTATGTTGAATTTTGCTCATATTATTTAGTTTGAGTTGGAATGCACTTTCTGTTGGGACACAGATGCACAGAGGAGAATAAGGGCAGACTCCCATCAATAAGCAATTAGCAATCTTGTTAGACAGTCAACTCACAGAGAGAAAAATGACAAAAAGAAAATAAAAAATTGAAAGATCAGAATGAAGACCTTAATATTGGACAATATGTCATAAAGGTTGTATTGTAGCCTCCTGGCCCTCCCACTCACCCAACGACACACACTAAAACAGCTAATATACAAAATTCAGTCATCCTTGATATTGCTCATGTATTTCCATTAAAAAAAAAATTTTTACCAGAGATGTGTGCTTGCATATTTATAACCTCATGGTTATAAAATAGCAGTAAAATCTTTAGGCATCAGAACTTTCTTGCTTGCTTGCTTGCTTTTCTCCTCCTACTCCTCCTCCTCCTCCTTCTTCTTTTATTCTTCTTTTCTTCTTCGGCATGGTCTCTCCCTGTTGCTGGGGCTTGTGATACTTCACAATCATGACTTACCATGGCCTCAACCTCCTGAACTCGAGTGATTCTCTCACCTCAGCCTTCCTTCCGATTAGGTGAGACTACAGGAATGTGCCACAACATCCAGCTAATTTTGTTTGTTTTTTTTTAAAGACGAGGCTTCACCACGTTAGCCAGGCTGGTGTCCAGCTCCTGAGCTCAAGTGATCCTTTCGTCTTCGCCCTCCAAAGTGCTGAGCTATTAGCCATGAGCCACCGTGTCTGGCCCAGAAGTATTTTCAAAAACAAGAAGCAAGGTAAGGAGGTGATGAGACAGCAGAATTCGCTGGACCCCTTCACAGGACCGCAACAGGGGTGTGGTTCGCTTACTTGGCCGCTGTGTTCAAACCCCTTGCAGGACGGTGAGTACACAAGTGAGTGGGTACAGGGGCCAGAGTGAGTACTTCTGGTCTCTGGCCCCATGGTAGCATTTAGGGGTGTATTATAATTAATGCTCTTTTAGAAGTTGCCAGTCCAAGGATGGCTAAGTGTTAACCAGCTCAGTAGAGTCAGGGTGACAGCCTTTTACACTCTGCCCTCTTGGTACCTGGGTCCTTTCCTGGCATCTGGGAAGAATCATGTCACACGTACTTGAAAGATGGTGAATGCAGAGGATTCATTAAGTAGTGGAAGTGGCTCTCAGCGGAAGGGGAGCTCTAAAGGGGATGGTGTGGGAAGGTGATCTTTCCCTGAAGATGCAATCTCCACTTTCCTCCTCTCTGAAGTCCTGCCATCTGAAGTTAAACAGCATCTCTCTAGTCTCCAATGCTCAGTTGCTTCTTCTCTCCATGTTCAGCCACTTGTCCCTCTGCCAGCTGAGGTCTGAGGTTTATATGGCTACAAGATACTGGGGTGCGGTGAGCCAAAAAGCAACATTCAGGTGCAAAAACAGGAATGCCGCTTCTCATTTAGCGCAGTGGGTCCAGGCTTGAGGGTGGAGACTTCTCTAGGGACCCCACCTCCCTGCTTCCTGCCTGTATCAGTGACAGATTAGGGATGATCAGAGCCCTTACGTTGTGTGACGCTCCCATATTTTGGCAATATTGGAGCTTTTTTAGGAGCCAAAAGTCTTACCCTTCCCTCTCCTTTGCTAGAGTTTTGTCAAAGGGCAAACTTGAACTGCAAGGGAAACTGGGAAAAGAGTGCTCTGGCAAAAGAGAATGGGGATCTTCATAATGACTCACTCCTAGAGCTGGAAGTGTGTTTTAGCTTCCCAGATCAAGGAAACTTGACTTCTAGCAATCACACAAGTTTCAGATGCTTTAATCAGGGATAGAAAAGGAGAAAGGTTGTGAATACCAACTAATATTTTCTACAAGAAGCACTTGTGACATATTTTAATGACCTCATTAAATTTCTTTAATCCTACATAAATTATATATTTCTAATCTTAATACATGCAGTGAAATGCATGTATTATTCAATAAGTGTCAATTGAGTATAGGAATAGACAAGCTCTGATAGGAATTACAATAAAATATATTTACTTCGGGTTTCTTTTTTAAATATACATGTGCAGAACATGCAGGTTTGTTACATAGGTATACATGTGCCATGGTGGTTTGCTGCAACCATCAGCCCATCATCTACATTAGGTATTTCTCCTAATGCTATCCCTCCCCTAGCCCCCTACCTCCTGCTAACCCTCCCATAGCCCCCACACCCCCTGTTATCCCTACTGTAGCCCCCACCCCCACTATAGGCTCCAGTGTGTGATGCTCCCCTCTCGATGTCCTTGTGTTCTCATTGTTCAACACCCACTTATAAGTGAGAACATGTGGTATCTTCTTACTATATTTAATTAATAATCCATCAATTGTACTTTTAGGTACATAGAATTGAGAAAGACTGAAAGGAATCAAGTTCAATCTTTCATGCACTTAATCTCAAGAGATGATAATTCAGCCTCTGCTTAAAGTGTCATAATAGGAGTGAGGCTTAATTCTATGAAAATTTCTATTTTAGGTTATAATATGCTTCCCTATAGCTATAATCTTCTGGTTTTATTTCTGCTTTTGCTAGACACACACTGAAACAACGTCCACATACTTTCTCTTACATCCTTTCCTCCAACATCTGTTTTATTTATTTTCAAATCATTTAATTCTCTTTTCAATATGTTGTTATCCTAGTTGCACTGCAGCATCTCAACCTCTTGAATTTTGGTGTTAAGAAATCTCACAATACGTGGGCATGTTAAAATTCTTCACAAATACTAGATATGGGTATTTGACCATTGACTAATACATTTTCCTTTTTTCTGCTATAGAACACTGTCCTTATCAGATTTTTGCTAATACTGATCTTTCACTTCAAAACTATACTACGCTAAAACCATTTGTTTATGATATAATCTGTACATGTCTGTTTTCCAAGCCATATATTCCAAGCCAGGAATCATGTCTTTATTTTACTTCTTTGTGACATTTAAAAATGTCCTAAGACATAAAGAAGTAGTGAGTTTTAGTAAACAAACTAGCATATTTGGGGTACTAAAATAAGCATATTGCAGGAAAATTTCTCAGTCTATGTGTTCCACATTACCTTATCTTTTAAATGGAACTGTTAAGAACCTTATGTCAAAATTGTATTACAGTCAATTATAATACATATTTGCCTATAACATTTAAAATTTTGTTAATATAAGAAGTATTAGTATTATTTTAAGTGATGGATATCTGTCAAATATTTAACATTCTTCTCAGTTCAAGTTTCAAATTAAATATTAATATAGGTATTTTTAAACCACATTCCTACAGTTACATATTTTGGGTTAATTCTGAAAAATTGCTAGAGGTAATACTCGTCTACTCCACTGATACTAACCAAATGTGAGACGGTTTAAGTTTGTTGAAATGTATGCCCTCCAGATCATTTTACATGAGCTCTAAGCCAACCCAGAGGTAATAATTTAATTCTCAATCATTTTACTAATTCCTGATAAAACTTAGGTGCTAATAACTCATCATGTTAACCCTTCCTAGAATTTTATGTAATATATAATTTTACATTGTAAAAATAAAGAACATAATAAACATAATATAAGCCAACTATACAGGTACTACATAAAAATAACATTGGAAAATTAAAAAAAAGTAGTTTCAAAGGCAGCAATTCATTTGCTGAGGGAAAATTTTTAATGAGAAATAATGTGATATCCATATCTTTGATAAAGTTTTATTCCAAATAATTTGATTTCTTGATTTTTATTATCTAAATTAATTCTAGTTGCATTTATATGTGTCAGAGTTAAAATGGGCTGGGGGCCACAAATTTGAAGCTTCTATTTTACGTCAAGAAAATTTTTACTCAGACTCTGTCTGAGTATTTCAAGGAATATCCCAAAGATGGGATAGTCAACCCAAAATTAACTTTAATAAAATATATTTTATTGTGCCTACAACTACCTTATTGTAAAATCTACTCACTAGTTTTAGTTTTGCACAACAGAAATACTACAAGAAAATGCTCTTTCTCCCTACAGAGTGTAGAAATGTAGAAACACCTGTATGCACACACAGGTATATCCATGTACATACACATTTTTGGATTCTCCCTCTGATACTGATTGGCTCACAAGAAGTGTTTGTTTTTTTCTTTCCCTATCCTCCTATTCTTGTGGTAAGTACAAGAGATGACCTGCCTGATGAGGAAAAAGTTCTGCAAATGCCTAGCTTTTTTTTCCTGAGGCTGATTTACTAGTCTAAGCACAAAGTAGTAGTAAGTTCACCTTGTCTAATATCAGCTACATGCCAAGCCCTTAATTTCCCAGGAAACAAAGCAACTCAACCAGAAATAATATTAAAAAAATGCAAATTTTTGTTATTTTCATAGTTTTCTTATATTTTACATTTTGTTTTTTATTGGCATGCATCAGCCTATTTCAAATCGATGAAAAAGGAAAACCCACTAAGTAAAATCCCAATGCTTACACACATACTTCATAGTCATAGTGGTTGTTCTGCTTTTATTCGTCTACTTTTTAGTTTTATTGTCATTTCCAGGAAGGGACAAAAAAAAGTCTCAGTAAGAGAAAGTAGTATACTTTATTAAAAAAAAAGCAGTTAGAAGTAAAATGAAAAATCTCATAAAGGACCATTTAAAAAAATAATTGCAACTAATTTCCAATAAATTCCCTAATCTTAGACTAAAGATAGGCTTCCAAAAGGAAAAACTGAGGAAAATACAATAACAGTAGAAATTACAAAGAGAAAGGATTTTTATGTAAAACATCTTTATTTTAGACAGAAAGACTTTTTAAAAGGAAAAAATATGATGCTTCAGTAACTAAAAAATGATAATGACATTTCAAAACCGAATCAATAAGGAATGCATTTAAAGTGTGATACAAGAAAGCATAAAGACATGACAAGACTTAAGAC
>NW_016107560.1:2364415-2472747 GCF_001604975.1 Cebus imitator
TTCAGATGAAGTGTTTTGGAAAGCATTTTTCTAGTCTTTCAGAGGATAAATATATGGGACATTATCAAGTCTCCTTGCAGATAATATTTTATATATTAATTTTGTTTTTTCTTTCAAAAACTCCAAGAAATTTTTAATAAAATGTCAGATCGGTTTTTCCGAAAGCTAACATATTTATTAACAAAAGTAGATTCAAAGATTTCATGGAGCAAAATCTACCAAACTATTGTTTGCAAGTTTCATAATGCATTTGAACAAAAAAGTAAGAGACATGAAAATCAGTAACTCCAGGAATAAAATTTTATTCATATTGATGACATCTGCTGACAGAGCCCCACAAATGGTTATTTGAAATAAACAAAATGTTCCTAAGTTCCTTCTCTAGGAATTTGGAATATGAAGTTCAAAATAGGGAAGTGTGCATTGAAGGCAAGTTCAGCTGAAACCACGCAGAAAGATTATGAAGAAACCCAAACTTCACTTCACTTCACTTGGATCACTGTTTTAGTGATCCAAGATTAATAGGGTCTTGGAAACATAAATTATCCTACAACCACACAAACACAAAGAAGACCCAGTGTTATTCATTGTTTTGCAATGAAAATGCATGCTGTTCACATGATACAGTAGATTGAATTGTATCTTCCAAAAAGGTATGTCTAAGTCCTAACCCTGGAGACGTGAGTGAAATTTGATTTGGGGAAAAAAAGGTCTTTGAAGGTATAATTAAGTTAAGGATCTTGACATGAGATCATACTGGATTTAAAATAGGATTTAAATCCATGACTAATGTCAAGGACAGGCGATATGACACACAGAGAAGACCATGAGAAGATGAAGACAGAGATTGGCATTACATTGCCACAAATCAAAGAACACCAAGAGCCACCAGCAGTAGAAAGAAGCAGGAAAGGAAATTCTCCTAGAATGTTTGGAGGGAGAAAGCTTGGGCCTCTCAATAACTTAATTGCAGTCTTCTGGCTTGAGCATGAGAGAATACATGTCTTTTTTTTTTAAGCCACCAAATTTGTGGTGATTTGTTATGGCATCCTAGGAAACTATGCACATGATCCAGGCTCTGTTTACAAACCAAGCATGAGGAGACCCAATACTGTTTATTACTAAACATAATAGAAGACTTATTGTTTCTTTCTTACTGTGAAATGAAAATGAATGATTACTATACTCTCTCTCTGTGGAAGTACTAAGGATAATCAGAACAATGCTTTTATATAGAGAAAGAGAATATTATAGTCAGATGATTTTTTAAAAATGTTTCTCAGCTACAACGAGTGCATTGTTTTTTTTCACAAGGAACTTCTTGCTCATGGATTTACCACTGATCATATCGAATCATTCAGCCACGACTCTCTACGGTGAGTAAAGTAGGAAGTACACTAAAAAATTCAATATATGATACATTCTTCTATGAATTCTTAATAACCTTTTTTACCATTCTAAAATTCTGTGTCTCTGGCATAAGCTTCACAAAGAAGAAACATCATTTCTATATGTAGGCCTATAAATTCAATGTATTATTATCTAATTCTCCTTTAACTTGAGCTCTTTAAGAGGTAACCAAATTCTCTAATGATGTGTTGGAACAAATCTTTGCTTCTCAGAGCAAATTTTATGTTTTGTATTTTAAAGAAAGCTGGCAATTTGGTGACTTCACATACCCAAATATTAATCTGTGGCTCCTGTATTCCATTGATTTATTTAACATAAAATATATATATTGAATTTAAAAAAATAAAGATTATCTTTAGAAATATAACATTAAATTTATATTTATTTGTGAATAAATGGTTTTTATGGTTGAAATATTTGTTTAATCAATATTTGATACCCAGGGATTAATTCCATATTTATTAATACATTGATTTTTGTTGAACTGCCTTTTTCTCATCTATTTCTTTACTTCCTTGAGTGTTATTTATTTACACATTTCCATGTAACTAAAGTTAGCCTTTTATTTACACCCAAAGCTGCAGGTTATTATTTTCACTTTTTTATTTTTCTCAAATGTTTTTAAAATGTCAAAGAACTCTCCTTATTATGCATTCAGTGGGCAGCATTTGTCTTTATGAAGTTTGATTCTTTCTGCAATAAAAATTTTAAAAATCGACAAAATTCTTTTTAATTAAAATTGATTCCTAAATACAAAATTAATGAATATGATTTTAAAAGAATTTCCATTGCTTTCTAATAAAATGTATACAGTTTGTTATATTTAAGAGGCTACACATGCACAATGAGAACTTATTGGTCTTTCATTTAAACCATTTTATGTTATTTTATTACTTATGCCATGTATACATCATCTGTGTTATCATTTATATTTTTAGAATTTAAATTTATTGAACTACTTTATCAATCTAGAGCACAGCAATCAAAAAATTATTCAGATGAATGAGTTGAATCAGTTTTGAAAAGAAGGATTACTTACAAAATGGTGGACATAGCAAAAGAACAAACAAAAGAAGATACACAATTACTAGCAGATTGAGAGGGTAGGAACAACTCTTGGAGCTGAAGAGCATGGAAATAATGTTAGTAGGGTTGTGGGACAGTTAAGAGAAAGTGAAAACGTGTCCATTAACTTAGACCTTGGGTACCAACAAATCCAGCTTCTTCAAGAAAAGGCAGAAAAAAATATACTGATCTCTCTCTTCCTACCCTCTAATCTGCTGCCATTCATTGATTGGACTCAACCAACATCCTATTGACATGGCGGCTCAGATAATGAATTCTACAGTGTCAGCAAAGCAGAGAGAGAAAAAGCTAATAATGAACCTGGGGTAGGGTAGGAAATAAACAGAAGATGGTCAGTACAATTATTCTGCTGTTTAAAGAGTAGAGGAGTGGCCACAGATTGATCTATAAACTTTAAAAAAGCACTTAGGTTAAATAGTTACACAACATTATAATTCACAAAGATGCCACAACATTCCAAAATAAAAGGAGCTCTGATCCTGTGTGATACTGACATGTCATTGCATGAAACCGTGACTTCTTTCATTTTATTTTCTAAAAATAATACTAATTATTTATTGATAAACCAATAGTCTTTTTAAAATAAAATAACCTCAAGAAAATGTTTTAAAATACGAGATAGATAAATTTTATGAATACTTAAAAGAGAAAAAAATATAAATTCATCTTTCAACACTAGTATAATAAAAACTGAAAGAAGTCACACATAATGTAAAATTACAAAATTCATTATGACTTCAATCGCAAATATTATGATTTGAAATAGAAGGAATAAGTTTTATCCAGAACTCCATATGGCATGACTACTCTACATTGTGTATCACTGATCTATAAAACATTAGAGCAGTTATGATCGTACGTGTTGACATGCCTTGCTATACATTTGGACAAAGTAATCTGCAAAATTGAATCAGATCATTGCACATATTATATTTATTTATGTGGGAGAAAAACTATGCAACTTTCTATCTTACACTAATAATAAATGTAACAGGAAATTAGATGTTTTGTTAAGTAATAAGTCATAACATAAACTAGAAAATTCACTGAGATCTTTTCTGATGATTTTTCAGCTATGTGTACAACAACAAAAAAGACTCACTTGTATACGAGAAAAAAAATTATCTAAATTCAAATCTGGACTTATTCTAAGAGGGAAAAAATAAGAGTTCATCACTGATTTAAGATATTTTTTAAATCTTAAATTAAAAAATTAAGGTGAAAAGTAATTAATCTTAAAAAATAATGAATGCCATAAATAGATTCAATTCTTTATCACTGAGTAAACATCTTTTTAGCATTCAGAGCACAAATGTGGTACATGAGTATACTTCTCTGCTGCTAACTACTGTTTTCCACTAAATTTTGTTAGCTATTCAACGGGAAATTTGAATGTGAGAATTGAGATAAAAAGATCTCTTCACAACATAAGTAATGCCATTAAATCAATTTCTATGATTTTAAGTGTTTCTTGAGTGACAAATCTCAGTGATACTTTTATTATTCATATTTGCCTGAACCCACAGTCTTGAAAGATCACAATTTTTTAATGCTGTGGTAAGAAAATAATATCATCAGAAGATTGAACTGGGGCCCAAGCAAAGATATCCGACAGTTTTATTCTTTCTTAACACATGGTAATTGTCTTCACTCCTTGTGAAATAAGCTGATGAAGTATTATTAAGTATATTTTAACATCAATTCTAATGCTGCAGCAGATCATGAAGAAACTTTTCAGAGATCAAGGCAAGAGAAGCTGCTTGGAAACAGGAATTTTTGTCTACCGAATTGAAAGACTTGAAATTCCAGCTTTTGAGTGAAATTCATCAGCTTTTTGTCTGTTTTGGATACAGGGAATAGTCTTCAGTGAGAAAACATATGATAACTTTTGATTCCAAGTGTTATATGTTATGCCCAAACATCTGATAGATTCACTCCAATCCTGGCTGCCATTCTCAATGACCTATTCTACTTCTAGCTCTATTTAGGGGTTATACACATTTACAAGAAAAAATGTGATTGATAGTGAAATCTGACCAACACCTCATGGTCTTTATTCATCAACCTGAATAGGTAACCCGGTTAAAGTTTACAAAATATCAAGGATTTTATGTGATATAATTATCTAAATTGAAATGTTAATTTAATATTATTAGATATTATATATGATCTATGATAATCTTACACATATATTTTTAATTCAGTGATTGGTAAAAGTATTTTAACAATATTAAATTTCAGAAATGTTGCTGTAAAGAACATAATCCATAATTTTGAAATGCCATTACAAAATATAAAGAAATGGAGTAAGTGGAAACTTGTGGAAACTACTATCACATAAATTAATTTGTTTGCTTGAACAATAAAGCATGTAAGTGTATAAAATGTAGACTAACATATTGCAAAATATGTTTTAGGAAACTCTAGATTTCTGATTAAGAAAATTTGAGAAATTCTGTCTCAGATAATTCCCCAAATGAAGTGTTACAATGTATAGAAAAAGACATGATAAATATTTCACGATAAATAACACCATTTCATTTAACCAAGAATTTTCAAAATATATCTGATGGTTTTGTGATAATGCAATAATTCTTTTTATTAGCAAAACTTATGTTCATTGGAAGATATTTTGGAGAAAATGGTTCACATAATTGTTTTCCTAATATTGGAATTTAAAAGTGGATCATTTAAAATAAAAACAAATTATTCAAGCCAGTCTTACCAACAATAGGCAATAATTATTTGTTCATTAAATACTAGCACTTGTTTCTTTGCCCATGAATTTTCTTAATTCAATCCACTTAATAAATTAGTTGGTGTAATAAAACCAAATCACTCATTAGAACATAACTGTTCATCATATTTATTTACTTTATAAAATATTTGAAACACTCTATCTTCTTTACCACTGTTTTTAAAAATGTAATTACATTCCATACTCTAGATGTCTAGAAATACATTCATAAGGGCTGAAAACACCTTTATTTCAAATATCATATGCAAGTTAAAATGAAAAATTTATTTCACCTTAATTATTTTCCCCTGCTATAATTAGCAACTAATCTTATCCACACATAGCTGCAGGCTCAGACCCACTAAATGCCTGACTGTCAGAATGATTTGGGAACTTTAATTTCTGATAATTACAAGATATAATTACTTTGGAGCTTTCAAAGACCTTTCAGTGATTAGGGAAGCTTTTCTAATTCAGTCATAACATTTGTATTACTAATAAACTAAGAAGTCCTACACTCTAATAGCTGACACATTTGAAAGAAACACCAATTCTAAAAATGGTATTGCAGGCTTCAAGGGAAATATTTAACTATTTAAAAGCATTACCATCTGCAAAATCCAACCTCATAATTATTATTTTATAAATATATAATCAATTAAGATGTATAAAATCAATTTTATGGGCATATTTTCAGAACACTGAATATAGGAAATACAGAATAATTAATAAAACATGCAAAAAATTAAAGAAAAAATTTCTCTCAGCAGCACTCAATAACCTCCACCATCCAAAAGAGGAGTGTTACAAAACTTACTTCCACAGTAATTCACACAAAAATCTGTCACCAAAAATCTGAGTAACTTAGGAAACCATGAGCAATTTTTAGTTTCTGTATGACAGTGAATATGAAAGGGAAATTGTTGCTGTAGTGTAATATGAATATAGGAAAAAACAAAAGTGGAAAACTCATGTTTGAAAATTGGGGAAAAACAATTTAGTGAAATAATTCAGGTCTATTTTTCTTTATGCTAAAAGCAGGGTTTTTTTTTTTTTTTTTTTTTTTTGCTGTCACTATGACAAAAATACAGTATATCAATGCTAGTGAGACAGAATTCAGTGTAGTACAGGTGGACGTGGCAAAGAACACTTTGGAAAGCCAGAATACATATATTACTGTTCTTTCCACAAGTGTGAGATAAAAATTAACTGCATGTTTATTTTAACACTCAACAAACATATGTAACTGTAATATATTTATACATACAAGAATCTCAGCTAAATTTTATTGAAAAATAGTCCTACAGAGACACTGAGATATTTGAGATTAAAAGAGTAAAACTTTTATACAAAGATGTTAAAGAAGTTCTCATAATACCATAATACTCTCAGAAAAGGAAGTTCCTTTACTATATTACTAGATGGCATGTGTTATTCAGTTTTCGAACTAGCTCTTTATTTTGATGAATCCAAACATATTTGTCTAAATCCACACAATGACTACTGCAAAAGAAGTAGTTTGAAAAATAGATGTCTTCAAAAACACTTAGTGAAATAACCTATACACTTAAATTCTGAATTCCTGAGTTCTGTCCCTGCTTCTTCTCATTTAAGAGCCATGTGACATTATTATGAACACATTTCTACTATAAAGTATTGTTTCTATAGGTTATGTCAGGTAATTTTTTTTTTTTTTTTTTTTTTTGTGGAGACAGAGTCTCCCTCTGTCACCCAGGCTGGAGTGCAGTGGTATGATCTCAGCTCACTGCAACCTCCACCTCCCAGATTTAGGCAATTCTCCTGCCTTAGCCACTGGAATAGCTGGGATTACTGGTATGTGCCACCAAGCCCAGCTAATTTTTGTACTCTTAGTGCAGACAGGGTATTGGCATGTTGGCAAGGCTGCTCTCAAACTCCTGGCCTCAAGTCATCTGCCTGCCTCGGCCTCCCAAAGTGCTTGGATTACAGGTGTGAGTCACCATACCTGGCTGCAATCTTAATAAATTGCCAATATAGATATTATCCTTTTTTGGTAGTAATAAAGTTGAGGTTTGGGAAATTTAAATAAATTGTCAAAAGTCACAAAGTTAGCAAATGGCAGAAGCAGAATTCAAATCTATGTTTAACTAATTTGAAAGACTGTTTAAAATGTATCAGACTGTGACCTTCAATAAATTTCACATTCCCTCAGAATTTTAATTTATTTACATACATACAGCAGTAAGTCATTTCTTATATAACTTACCCAAATGTTAGATTAACAAAAAATACAAGAAGTTGAATATATTTTATATGTAAAGCTATTTAATAAATATATCAACATTTTTATTACTTTTTCTTCTAATCCTAGGTTATTTTAAGTATATATAGGGCTTGGATTTTATCAGTTTCCCAGAAATATAAAACTGAAGGTATGTAATGCTAGTTTTATTATCTAAAAAAACTGCATAAAATTATCCTATTATAAGTTTGAACCGAGATAAATGCTATTACTCAACTATAAAATGCAAGATGATGCTATTCTCAAAGATGACTAATTTTGGATTGTGTTACATACTAATATACTCATAAATAACAAAGTATTAATTGTCTTAAATCAATACTTCCCTGAGAGTATTAATGTTTGGTGAGTTATTTCAAGGGAAATTTCTGACTATATTTATAGAATGAGAAAAATTCTGTATTCTTACATCAGTAGACATAGTCAAGCCTGTCTCCTCAATGTGAATAAATGAAGTGTCATAACATAATATAGCAGCTTATTCTTTTGTTCAGATTTCTGTTTTAATAATTCCACCAACTGCTTAAAATTATTTTTGAAGTCTAATATTTCATACAAAAATAACATAGAAGGAGCTAAAGGAGCTACTACTAAAATTGCTTCATTTAAAAATTTGAAAAAGAGTAGAGTTTAGTAAAGTTCAGTATGATAAGCCACTCTTTGCACTTTTGAAACATGAGCTGTAACGTCTAATTACTTAAAGAGCAAAGCCATGAGCTTGCCAGTCACAGATAGGATTTCGGTCCTGTCCTTGTCACTTATTAGCTGAAAAATCTTGTTACTTTGCTTACATTTCTGAATTCTGATAAATTTAGTATTTACTTCTTAGATAAGGTATAAAAAATGAGTTTATTCATATAGAGTAGTCTGTATAGTTTCAGAACGACATTAAGTACTAATAATATATAAAAATTTTAGGCTACGCATGAAGCATTCTAAATACAGCTTATTTTAGGGAGAAAGGTTTTTAGATTGCAAATTGTGACATGCTATGTGAATATGGGCCTGCTTTATATTTTTATTAGATACTGGAAAATCCATAAAATTTCCCATACTGATATGTTAATAATATAAAATACTAGTATTTATTGAATATGCTTTTCTAATTTTTATACAAAATTAATAAACATATCAATAAAAATTGGTAAGCATCTGGATATTGTTTTAGCATAGCATTTGAAACACTGTCATATAGGCTAAACCTAAAAAGAATTGGGGCAAATAGATTCACCTACAAAAGGTATTCTTATTAAATGCAAATTGTCCCACTTACTTTTAGGATGTCCCCTACATCTGTTAAATTCACACATCTTTTTTTTTTTTTTTGGAAAATAAACAGATTGGCTCAACAGCAGACATTAGTAGAGGCTCCTTATTTCATCAAAAATAAGAAGGCAATTCCAGCACTTTGGGAGGCCGAGGCAGGCAGACCACGAGTTCAAGAGATTGAGACTATCCTGGCCAACATGGTGAAACCCTGTCTCTACTAAAATATACAAAAATTAGCTGGGTGTGGTGGCGTGCAGCTGTAGTCTCAGCTACTGGGGAGGCTGAGAATTGTTTGAACCCAGGAGGCGGACCTTGCAGTGAGCCAAGATTGTGCCACTCTACTCCGGCCTGGCGACAGAGCAAGACTCTGTCTCAAAAAAAAAAAAAAAAAAAAAAAAAAAAAAAAGGTTGGAAAGATGACACTAAGATTGGATTTTATTCTGAGTAGAATGAGATACCATTGAAAGAGTTCAAGGAAGAGCACTGCACTATGTCATTTGTGGCGTAACACCTTTAATCTGACTGCTAGGTGGGGAAAGGCTTTAAGATGGGCAAGTGTGTAAGCAAGAGAGATCATTCAGGGGAAGTCCTGGTAATACAGGCAAGAGATGGAAATGGTAGCACAGACCTTTTTAAGTTTTATCATCAGGAACAGGTGGGCAGATTTATATACAGTGAAGGATGTGTAACCACAAAGTGCAGTCTGAACGTTCCCTTCAGCAAGCAAGCATTGTCCTCCACAAAATTCATAACACAGCAAAAAGAAAGTGCGAGATTCAAACATTATCACTGCATTGATTAAAAATTGTTCAAGTGGCCAGTAGTAGCTACTTAGAATGACTTTTTTGGACACTGTGGTCCTCCATCTAGATCCCTCAGCCAAGGTGCCAACTCGTCCCAAGGACTTCCTGCATCTAGTGGGTGATAATGAGGAACATCATGACACAGCCTCCAACTCAGAACAATTCTAAAGGAATATCCTAATTCTGATCCCTCCATGAGGTTGGCTGGGGCTTTCACTGGGAGCGCATGACAGCATGACATCCCCTCTACCAAATCCTACTAATTTTCCCTTTCCACAGGTGCTAATCCCAAGAGCACTTTCTAGTTAATGTTCTGCACATTAAAAGGCCTCACTTTTAGTGGGACAGACTCATTCCCCACTTGCTTCATACTCATTCGCCAGACGCAACTTAACATTCTCAGCATTTCTCAGGCTTTCTCTCTTCTTTGGGGATTTCAGCACTCTAATGCTTCTGTTCAGACCACCTTTATCACCATTGTTCCAATCAGTGCTTGTCTGTTCACATTTCAGTTCAATACAGAGTTGATCACTTCTGGGATGTTCCCTAAATCTTTCATTTTGGATTACAGGCTTTGGTTTAAGCTTTTCCAATACTATTTAGAGATTATCACACAAAAGTAATAATTTTTTTTGTAATCTTTCAATGAAGAATAAGACTTTTGAAGATAGAGAATATATTCTCTTCAAGTTTCTTCAATGTGTAGCACATTGAGTGATACAAAATTGTTATTTAAATCAATATTTGTCAATTGAATAAAGTAAGAAAGAAGCTTATGAATGAGTGAAATAATAAATGAGGGTGATTGAAAGTGATCCAAAGCCATTGGAGATATATTTCAGATCTTTCTCTGGTTATCTCTCCTTTTCACTAAGTTTGTCAAACATTCATTCTAATAAAATATTAATAACGAGAATAGTAAATGGTAACAATGAAAATATTATTAATATCTGACACTAATGAAACCTTAAGTATCAGGAATTATGTTAAGTGATTTAAATGAATTATTATATTTCCTCCCAACAAAATTGTTGCACATAATTACTCTCATACGCAAACTCACTTTGAAGACAAGGAAGACAGAGAAGTTGAATATTTTTCCTAGATTTCAAAGAAATAAGCGAGGGAGTTAAAGTCATCCACTTTAAATAAATGCTAGTTCAAAGAAGATGTTTTAAACACACTGTTCTTTACTGCATATATTTTATTATATTTAAAAAATTAAGGAAACAAATTGGAACCAAAAAGCAGAGACATAGACTCAGACATTGGAATTATTGTCTTCTGAATGGCTTAGACTAATAAAAACTCTGAGATATCCATTTCCTTTATCTGTAAAACTTCAAGATTAGTATCTAATAGAAGTTGGCTCAATAAATATGTTTTATGTACATACAGTACACATTAATTTACCCCTCTTCTTGCTCTCTTTTGCCCCATAATGACTTATATATAAAGTGTTAATTTATAATATGCTTTGGTTTTGACACAAAAACAATATAGATGATTAATTGTAGTATATTTTGATATAAATCCTCGTGCTCTGCTCCTACAAAATATTAATTAAAATTAAACATTGAAGTTAACTTTGTTTCAATTAAATTTGTCTTTCATGATATATACTTTTTGTATTTTTCTAAATGGCTCAAAAGCAACTACACCATTACAAAAACTCATCATAAAAAAAGATATTACAATTTCATGAGAGAGAGAGAGGGGCGGGGGAAAGGAGAGTGAAATCAGAGTGACATACAGCACAGCTTCCTCTGTGTAATGAGCTTGGAAGGTCAAAGAACCCTCTATTTTTCTTTTTTCTTTACTGCCAAATACAAAGAAACTTCACAGGAAAAGTCAAGTTGAAATTGTTCAGGTCATAGGTTACAATTAACTCGTGACAAAGTTTTCTGTTAACCTATTACAGAAGAGACAACAAGGAAGCCATAAAAGAGCATTCTATGTTTCTCTAGAACATGTTTTCAAATGGTACCATATCACATTATCTAAAAATGTCCTCAGTGATGAATAGACTTTGTGGTAGATAGATATTTGTGGTTAATGTCCTTGTCCCAACTGCTCCAAAACTACTTTTAAGAATTTAGGGAGATGACTTTTAGCCAACTTAATGTTTAGAAACACCACTCTAGGATCTGTGTCATTCTTGTTATCACCATCCTGATAATCTGTAAGATTTATACACAGTAAGCCTGAGCCTGCAAGGAGTGAGCAGGCAGTGATTCGCTGTTAGTATATTTTCCAAATTCTATGATACTAGTGGGTTATTAGGAAAATTATGTAAGATTAGCTGAACAAAAATAAGAACATGTAGATATAATACAGATATAGAAAATGAAGGAAAATAATATAACTCCACATCCATAATTGTAGACTAAATACAGCTAGAATTATTGTAGCTGAAGTTTATGAGGAGAGATATTATTTCTAGAGATCAGAATGATAATGTGGTAAGCAAAACTTTCTGTTAAGACAAGCTCAACATGTTGATTCTATATTAGGAAATAAGAAAATTTTGCAGAAGCTTTCATAACTTTGCTTTTTAACTTCGCATATTGAATCTTTGGGCCCCATTATTCAGAAAAAAGATAACATTTACCACTTGAAAATTCTTTCATCAGAGTATCTAGTTAACAAAAGTACCCACAATTTTTTCTATTTAACTTCAAATTTTATGTAACCAGAAGGCAATATTGACAGTGGTGTTTTAATCTATGTGTGTATATTTACATGCATGTATTGCAAAACAAATTCCAATGTTTTGTAAATGTTTTCCAAAATTAATACAGTTAATTTATTTTACTTTCCAAAACAAAATTTAATCTATTCTGTTACTATAATTCATATGTAGAAATATAATGGCTATACTTAATAGTAGAAATATTTAATTGCTTTCTTAATACCTAAAATTATTTTACACCTTAAATTGAAGACAAAATGTGTCCCAAGTTTAATACATGGCAAAGTTTACACAACTTCAACTACAACATATAAACTTTGTACCTGAACTAGAACTTGATAGCCTATTGATATTCAATACTATATTTATGAATATAAATTCATTAAAAAAAAACCTCTGGCACAGAAAATATTTTCCACATGTCTTAACACTGCTACAAATGAAGAGATAATATACTTTAGAGAGAAATATTCTTTATAGTTATTATTTGGGAGCTTAAGGAGTAGAATTATGAAACACCAAAGAAGCAATAGCTACAAAAGCATATAAACTACTGTGGCATGAAAGATGATGTTAATGGTGTGTATTTGCACATGACACTTGCTGTAAAATAAAAGTAGATGAATAAAACAAGGATTTATTATCTTGCCTTTGATTGTTTGCTTTATCTCAGCTCTATGGGGAACTGATCAGTTATAGTATTCTTTAACTATTTGCATTCCTATTTAAAATTGCTTCTCTTGGCAAACATTTCAGTAAGTTTTATGCATGAGAAAACCAAGTGTGTTTGAAATTGATAAAGGTTGTGAAGAGTTATATATTAGCTAAACAGAATTTCTGTAAATATATTTTAATGCAAATCTTATCAACCAAATGTCAGAATCACTCCAATGATAGTTATGCTACTGCAATATGCTCACTCTAGAAAGGAGCAGGCTGTTCACCAGAGATTCACACTTTAAGCAGAGGTAGAGAAATTTATTTGTTCTGCATCTTTCCTGATAAACAAAGCAACTTTCTTGTTTATCCTCTGTTTAAATAAAGATGAATAATAAACATTTGATAAAAGTACTGTTAGAATAAGAAGAAATGCCTACTATCTAGCCATTTCTCAAGAAAATAAATAAATTGTTCCTTGAAAATGTTTATAATACCTCTTCTCTGTCTCTTTAGGGTGTGATATTTTATCTTTTGTGATACATATTTAAAACTCAGTATCCCAAAGACACCAAGTATGTGTTGGAAACAGAGGTAGGGGTATTTCTTCTACTGGTCCTGTTTCTCTGGAGAACCCTGGCAAATACAAGATGTTTGCCTTTTGTTTCTGTTAATAATTTCTAGCTCTATTACAGTGTCATCAGAGAATGCTGTCCATATGCTGATTTTGAGGAAACTACTGATGTTTGCTCTGTGACCAAATCATATGATCACTTTTCGTAATTGTGTCATAGCACTGGAGGTGAAGGCATCATCAAGGTGTAGCATTCAAAATATAAGAATATAGTTTACCTAACTGGTTATATTATGTAACTTTTCTGTTTCCTAATATATTTCTTTTTGTCCAATTAATCTGCCTTGTAATGTAGTAGTTTATTAAATCATCCTGTTATTATGGTGTTTCTATCTTCACATCCCTAATTCTCTGTAACTTTTGCTTCATAATGGGTTTTACTTTATTAGGCACATAAATATAAACATCTTCAACTCGAATTGTACCTTTTAATATTACAATTGTTTTGTTTTTAGCACCTCTGGACGTCTTTGCAGATTGAAGAGTGAATCAGGATTACCATACTTTCTCTCTGTTTCTGTCTCTATTTCTATCTCTATCTGTTTCTGGATGTCTGTGTCTTGTTCCTCTCTTTAATTTTAAACTCTCAGAATCATTCTGATTCAGAGGTGTCTCTTTTTACAGTACATAATTCAAATTTGTTTTGTGCATCAAATTGATTGTTTTACTTTTATTAAGTGCATTAAACCCATGCACTTAATTTATATGTTTATATGACTAATATAATCACTACTCTGCCCTAATATTTTCATATGATCATACTTGTTTACCAGGAATAACTTTTCCTAATGAATTGTTTCTACATTTGTGACATAGGAGATACAATTCTAATACAGTTTTACTAATGATTAAAGTAAAATTTCTATATTTATTTTGAGGAAATGGCATAATCATTAATTGATGCAAAATGGGCTTCCACATTCAAGATAATTTAAATTATGCTTATATAGATATTGTTTAACAATATTATTTATCTATTTAACCCTGTATATAGACATGGTGAATAAAGCATTATGTTCTGTATTGAAGAAATGTATAGTAAATATGTGTGTATGTTCCAGTATTAAGAATGCATCTATTTTCTATTTTTTTTTTTACTTTCTAGTTACAGACCCTAAAATATTCATGTTATATATTTATTCTCAGGCATTAGAAATTTTTAAACACAAGTAACCATATAATGCAAAGAATTGTTTTAAATTAAAGTTGAAGACACTACTTAAATTTTTAAAAATAGTTGGATGAAGGCCAGCCAGATGATAGAATAGGACTCTCCAGTGCTCATTCCCTAGCACTAACATCAATTCAAACACCTATTCACATACAAAAATACTTTCACAAGAGCTAAGGAAATCAGGTGAGAAATTACAGCACCTGGGTCTAGCACAAACATGAGATGAGTGACAAGTGTAATCATAACAATCTTACAGTACCTCCATCACTTCTTCCCCATCCCAGGCAGGATAGCATGGAGAGAGAGTTAACCTCTGGATGGGGGCAAAAGAGGGAATTGAGCTATGGACTTTGTCTCAGGTCTCAAAAGTATGCCTATCTTAGTAAAACCCAGTACCAAGCAGGGCTCCATTGCCCTAGATTCTAGGCTACTAGTTGCAAACAGAAGCTCCATGCCTACACCCATACAAGGCTAGATCCCATAGCCCTCGGTTCCAGGCCTGTGCAGGAGACTTGATCTCTGGGCTATCCTATCTTCCAGGCCAAGCTCAGTGGCCACAGGTTCCAGAATATCCCCAGCAATGGGCTGGCCCCCACAATCACATACTTCAGTCATGCCAGAATACCTAGTCAACCACTGCAGCCCCAGTTAGCATCTGTGGACACAACAAGGCTTACAATTGTTGATACAGCCTTCAGGCTCACCTAGCACCAAGCTATTCCCTGCACCACAGGTGCCATTCAACTTGGTGCTAGGTGAGCCTGAAGGCTGTATCAACAATGGTAAGCCTTGTTGTGTCCACAGATGGTAAACCTTTGTTTGTCCAACAATGGTAAGCCATTGTCCAACAATGGTAAGTCTTGTTGTGTCCAGGGTTCAGTCTTACTCCAGAAGACTCAGAGTATGGACCTACACCAGTAGATGCCAGTGCCTGGCTGGACCCCATGGCTTAAGGATACAACAGCACCCCTGTAGATCCCTAGGCTCCAAGATAGTACCTGTGGACTGAAGGTCCATGTCCATCCCAGAGGACTCAGGTGCCGATCCCATCCCAATGCCCGGTCATTTATTGCAGAATCATACTCAAGGGCTACCCTACTGCCAGCTCCAAGACCTATCTGACTGTCAGCTCAGTCCATGAGGACACAGGTTTCGGGTAAATTCCTGTAGATACAAGCTCAAGACCTGCCTTTATGTACCCAGGCTCTACCTCTATCTCTGCAGAATCAATAACAGGTCAGCCTCGGTGGATCTAGGCTTCAAGCTCAACCTCATGGACCCAGGCTGCAGGCTTACCCATCTATTGATCAATACATCAGGCAAGTCCTTCCAATGTCTCCAGCAGCATGTGCACCCTCAGACCAATAGCCTTTCTAGGATCTCCGTATGGGTGAACTGGTGAAGGGTTTTCCCAAACAAAGTCAGTCTGCAGACACTGGAATAAGCACCTACTTAAAATGTGTGGAAAACAACATAAGGCAACAATAAATATAAAGAAAAGGATATAACACCACCAAAAAAAAAATAAAATAAAATAATCTACAAGTAACTGGCTTCAAAACACATAGATATAAAAACTGCTTGGCAAAGAATTCAATGTAATTGTTTTAATGAATCTCAATAAATTTCAAGAAAATATTGAGAAATAATTCAGTGAAATCAAGAAAACAATGGATGACCAAAATTGTAAATTTAACAAAGAGATTAAGACAGTTTAAAAAAATTAAATGAGAATTCTGGAGATGAAATATACAATGCGTGAAATGGAAAATTCCACAAACAGTGTCAATAGCAGAATTAATAAAGCAGAATTATAAAAATCTGTAAAATCAAAGACAGTTTATTTGTAAACATACTTTTGGAGGAGAAGAGGAAAAAAATGAAGAAAGCTTACAAGAGATATTGAACAGCAACAAAAAAGCAAAAATTTGAGTTATAAGACTATTTGTGAAAAAAAGAAAACTAAATATAGAAAGCTTATTTGAAGAAATAATAGGAGAAGCCTTCTTAAAATTAGACAAACAGCCAGGCACAGTGGCTCCTGCCTGCAATCCCAGCAGTTTTGGAGGTTGACGCAGATGGTTCATGAGGTCAAATGATTGAGACCATCTGACCAAAATGGTGAAACCCAGTCTATATTAAAAATACAAAAATTAGCTGGGTGTGGGGGCACGTTCCTGTAGTCCTAGCTGCTTGGGAGGCTGAGGCAGGAGAATTGCTTGAACCAGGGAGGCAGAGGTTGCAGTGAGCTGAAATAATGCCACTGCAGCCTGGTGATAGAACAAGACTCCATCTCAATAAGTAGATAAGAAAGAAAATTGTATAAAGATATAAATATCCAAGTAGAGGAAGGTCAATTATATTAAACAGATTCAATCCAAATAAAACTACACCAAAACATATGATAACCAAACTGAAATCAAAGACAAAGTGAGTATTCTGAGAGTAGCAAGGGAGAAAAAGCAAATAATGTATATGGGACTTCTAATCAGGCTAACAGCACATTTCTCAGCAGAGACCTTACAAACTGAGGAAGAATGGGATGGCATACTTAAACTGTTGAAGGAAACAAACAAAACACAAAACAATTTCCAAGCAAGAACACTGTACACAACAAAGCTATGCATCAAAATAAGGAAGAGATAAATATTCTCTTAGTCAGTTAAAAACGGAGACAAGCATTATCACCAGAGTGGTATTAAAATAAATGCTAAAAGTAGTTATTCAGAGTGAGAGAAAAGGATGGTAATTAGGAATATGAACATGTGAGAGTATAAAACTTCCTGGTGAAAGGGAACATGCAGTAAAATTCAGAATACCCCAATTCTTCAATGATGGAATATAAGTCAGTTATATTTTAAATATGACAATTATAAGACAAGTCTACTAAAAATAACAATAGCAATAATAATAAGCAATACACAATATAAAAAGATGTAAACTATGACATTAGAAATTTAGTCTTTGGGGGAGTTGGAAGACAAGTACAGTTTATCCTTATAGAGAACCAATGTTTTATTTGGTTGATCTTTACAACTGATCCCACAGAAATATAAAAGATCATCAGAAACTATTATGAACTCCTCTATAAACACAAAGTGAAAAATCTAGAAAAAAATGCATAAATACTTGGAAACACAAAACTTCCCAAAATTGAACCTGGAAATAATTGAAATCCAGAACAGAACAATTGCAAGTTCCAAAACTGAATCAGTAGTAAAAAAGCCCATCAACCGAAAAAAGGCCGTAGACCAGGTAGATTCACAATTGAGTTCAACCAGAGATATGACGAAAACCTCATATCAATCCTACTGAAATTATTCCAAAAATTTGAAGAGGAAGGACTCATTTCTAACTTATTTTACATAGGCAACATCATCCTGATACCAAAATCTGTTGGAGACACAATGAAAAAAGAAAACTACAGGCCAATGATGAACATAGACACAACAACCCTCAACAAAATACAAGCAAATAAAATCCACTAGCACCCCAAAGGTTAATTCACCATAATCAAGTAGGCTTTATTCCGTGGATGCAATGTTGGTTCAATATACACATGTCAACAAATGTGATTCACCACACAAACAAAATTAAAAACCAAAATTATATGATCATCTCACCAGATATAAAAAAAAAGCTTTCAGTAAAATCCAAGATTTCTTTATGATAAAACCCTCAACAAACTAGATTTCAAAGGAACAGAGTTCAAAATAATAAGAGCTATCAATGGCAAACCCATAATCAACATCATATTGAATGAGCAAAACTGAAACCATTCCCCTTGGGAATTAGAACAAGAAAAGGATGCCTGATCTCATCAATCCTATTCAAGATTTTAACGGAAGTCCCAGCCAGAGCAACCAGGCAAGAGGAAAAAATAAAAGACATACAAGTAGGAAAAGAATAGTCAAATTATCTCTCTTCACTGACAATATGATTCTAGAAAAGTCTAAAGACTCCACCAAAAAGCTGTTGAACTGATAAACAGCTTCAGCAAAGTTTCCAGATAGAAAATCAATGTACAAAAATCAGTAGTATATCCATGTATCAATAACATTTAAGCTGAGAGCCAAATCAAGAATACAATTCCATTTACAGAAGCCACAATAAGAAGGAAATACCTAGGAATACATCTAACCAAGGAAGTGACAGGTCTCTCCTGGGAAAACCATAAAATACTTTTCAAATAAACCATAGATGACCCAAATAAATGGAAAAACATTCCATGTCATAAATAGGAAGAATCAACATTGTTCAAATGGCCATACTATTCAATGTAATTTATAGTTTCAGTGCTGTTCCTATCAAACAACTAATATCATTTTTTACAGAATTAGGAAAAAAATATTCTAAAATTCATATGGAACCAAAAACAATTCTGAATAGACAAAGTGATACTAAGAAAAATCAAGATAGATGGAGGTATCACATTAACCAGACTTCAGTCTATACTACAAGGCTACAGTGACCAAAACAATGTTGTACCATTACAAAAACAGACACACAGACCAGTGGAACATAACACAGAACCCACAAATAAAGTTGCACACCTACAATACACTCCTCAATAAAGTAAACAAAAATAAGCAATGGGGAAAGGACTCTCAAGTCATAAAATAGTGCTGGGATAACTGACTATCCATATGCCAGAGAATGAAATTGAACCCCTAACTATCACCAAATACAAAAATTAACTCCAGATGGATTAAAGACTTAAATGTAAGATCTCAGCCTATAAAAATCCTAGGAAAAAAACACTAGGAAATACCCTTATTGATATAGACCTTGACAAATAATTAATGGCTAAATCCTCAAAAGCAACTGCAACAAAAACAAAAATTGACAAGTGAGACCTAACCTAAAGAGCTTCTTCTAAGCAAAAGAAACTATCAAAAGAGTAAACAGAAAAGCTACAGAATGGGACAAAATGTTTTTAATATCTATGCATTCAACTAAGACCTAGTATCCAGACTATAAAGGAACTTAAATTGATAAGCAAAAAATAAATAACCCCATTTAAAAGTGGGCAAAGTTCATGAACAGACACTTCTCAAAAGAACACATATAAGCAGCTGACAAACATATGAAAAATGTTCAGCATCACTAATCATCACATTAATGAAAATAAAAACCATAATGAGATACCATCTCACACCAGTCAGAATGGACTTTGTTAAAAAGTTAAAAAAAATTAACAGATGTTGGTGGTGCTGCAGAGAAAATGGAACACTTAGACACTGTTGGTGGAAATATAAATTAGTTCAGCCACCATAGAGAGTAATTTGGAAGTTTCGCAAAGGACTGAGGCTTGAACTACCATTCAACTCAGCAATTTCATTACTGGATATATAACCAAAGGAAAATAAATCCTTCTACCAAAAAAAACAACATGAACTCATATGTTCATTACAACACTATTCACAATAGCAAAAACATGGAACCAACCCAAGTGCCCACCAACAGAGTGGACTAGTTAAAGAAAATGTGGCACATGTATGCTATGGAATTCTGTGCAGGCCATAAAAAGGAATGAAATCATGTCCTTTGCAGCAATGTGTATGCAGCTGGAGATGATTATCCTAAGTGAACTTGTTGAGAAAAACAGCAGAGGAGAAAGAACTTACAGAGTACCTACATAAATTGGTTATGAGTAACGTATAAACAAGGAACAACAGACTGCGGAAGGCCGCAGGAGGCCTCTGAGGAGGAAGGTCTCTCCATGCCTCATGTTCCGGTGCAGGGTGACCTCGACTCTGCTACCATAAACATTGTGCTCAAGGATGTGAAACCCTTCATAGCACTATGAAGTAGCCAGACTTGTAGGTTCCTTGTAAGGTCTGTCTCCCATCAGCTACACATAGATAATAAGTTAAAGATAACCACATGTTCTCGTTTTGTGAAACTCCCAAACCACCACTGTTATCAATCCTTAGGATGTTACACCAGTTCCAGCTCACTGATTTACTTCTGACTCACTGATTCACTCCACCATCACATCACCACTGCCCACCATGACTCCACCCCTACCCTGTAGATCAAAGTGATTGTAATCAATAAACAGTGTGGATGATCAGAACTCGGGGCCTTCACTGCCTCCTTCAGAGTAATAAAGTGATGGCCCCTGGTTCTACTGTCTCTCTTAATCTGTCATTTTCTCATTCCTTTCTCGCCACCGAACTTGGGGTACCCACGGGTGATGTACGGCTGGATCCTTACATTCTGGTGCCCAACATGGGGATCATAGATCCCTACATTCTGGCATTCAATGTGTGGGGCTCATGGATTCCCTAAAGAACTAACACAGAAACAGAAAGCAAATATTGCACCTTCTCCCTTACAAGTAGTGGAAGCTAAATATTGGGTGCACAAGGACATAAAGATGGGAAGAGTAGACACTGGAAAATACAAGAGAGGGGATATAAATAAAAAGGCAAAGTTTGAAAAACTACCTATTTCTTGGGCTCACTTCCTGTTTCAGTCATACTTCAAGCCCCAGTATCCTGCAATATGTCTTTGTAACAAACCAGCACTCGTACCTCTGGAATCAAATAAAAGTTGGAAAGTTCTTTAAATTTTTTTAAAGGTTAGAGCTTTTTTATGCAATCAAAATTAATTTTTATCAGCTGAAAATAGCTTGTTATAACTATCGGATGTTTCTTGCAATCCTCTTGGTAAGCACAAAGCAGAAACCTATGGTGTATACAAAAAAGATAGAACATAAAGAAACAAAGCATATCGTTAATGAAAATCACTTAATTACAAACAAAGACAACCAGAGAAGAATAAATAATCTACAAAAAAAAAACAGAAAAAAAACTAACAAATGGGAGCAGTAAGTTTTTACTCATCCACAATTACCCTGAAAGATAGATTAAATTCTCCAATCATAAGACACAGAGTGGCTGATGATTAAACAGAAAGGCTAAACTACATGCTGCCTACAAAAGACTTACTTCACCTGTAAGGATACACATAAAATCAAAGTAAAGGAATAAAAAAAGTATTCCACACAAATGTAAATCAAGAGAGCAGAAGTGACCACATTTATATCAGATAAAATAGACTTTAAGTGAAAAACTGAAATGAGAGAAAGGAGGTCATGACATGATGATAAAGAGGTCAATTTATCTAGAGAACATAACAATTATATAGGTGTACCCAACATCAGAACACCCAAATAGATAAAGTAAATATTAACAGCTCTAAAGGAAGGGATACATTGTAATACAACAATATTAAGAAACTATAGCAACAAACAAATCATCTGGACTGAAAATCAATAAGAAAACATAAAACTTAAACTACACTGTAGACCAAATGAACCTAATAGACAGACATATACAAAACATTCTACCTAACAGCAGAACACATATTCTTTTCAAGCACACATAGAAAATTCTCTAGGTTAAATCATATATTATGCCTCAAAACAAGTCTCAACAAATTTAAGAAAATTGCAATTATATTGTTTCATTTCCAACCACAAAGGTATGAAACCAGAAATCAGTATGTGATATATTAACAAAATGAAAGCCAGAAACCATATGATCATCTCAATAGATTCAGAAAAAGCAACTCAAAAAATGCAGCAATCTTTTATGATAAGTTTTTATATAAATTAGGTATATAAGACTACACCTCAACACAATATAGATCATATATGACAAACCCACAGCTCATAACAAATTAAAAGGTGAAAAGTTGAAAGCACTTTTTCGAAGATCAGGAAAAAGGCAAAGTATTCTCACTACAAAATAAATGAAAAGTATGTGATTTCATGGATCTGTTAGCTCAATTTAGTGATTCCACAATTTATACATATTTTGAAACATCATGTACATAAAAAAAAATTTTGTCAAATAAATAAATAAAATGTTAAAAATAATTTCTTTATGTCAGCTACATTCTGGGCCACTCATTTTTAAAATTTTACATGTCAAGAAATTTTACCAGATTCTATAATTAATGTCTGAATATAGCAGCTAAGCATTTATGTTCCAGTATATTATTTTAAACAGCTTTAACGGGGCCTAAAAGGACATTTTATGAATTTAATCACATTTATTGGTTAATTTATTTCATATTTTGAACTTTTGCAATTATAATTGCTATAAATTAATAATCTTTTTTTAAGCAAAGTCTCTTTATTTTATACTTTCTATTTTATAGTAAATGATTAAATAATATAATGGTTTTACATGATTTTTCATAAAATTAGAAAGTATTGCCAATAAGCTAAATCTTTAATACTAGGCTTAACTGGTTACTAAAATGAAATTAACAACTTTGCCTTAACTTATTTAATAATGATTTACATCAGTAAATTTATTAGCTAATTTAAATATAACATAACTATGAATTGCGTAAGGACTACATTTTGTATTAAATTCTGAATTTACACAGTTGATTTTCATGATTCAAGTAAGAACTCCTAAAATAACACTTTCTCATCCAAGTTGATAATAGAGAAAAAACACTATGGAAATAATTTATGGTAAAGTGTTTATATCTTTCAATGTAACATTGCGTATACTATTTTATTAAGGTTTTACTAAATAATAATACAGGCAGTACCATATTAAATAATCATTTATTTAATTTTCATCATTACACCCAAATAGGGCTCTCTTTTAAAAACTATTTTTTATAATTTTATTTGTAAAACTTTATCAAATATTATAAGGTTAAATTTTAAAAATTATTTAAAATGCTCAACTTATTAAGATAAGTTTTGACTTACCTTTGCTTTATCTAAGGATAGATTCCTTCTTAAATAATGAGAGAAGTTTATTTTTAGATGTGTCATAAAATTCAGAGTTAGAGAACGAAGAAATAAACGTATACCTAAAGCCACTCTGAAAAATTACACAAAATAAAATAAGCAGAAAATAAATAATGAAAGTAAAAGAAACCTACTTATATATGAACTTGGCAATAAATTATATTTTCTATGCTTCTGTTTCAATCAATAATGTAGTAAGGCAAAAAGAAAAATAATATGAATTGATTAATTAGAAAAAATCAATAAAGTTTGGAAACAAGATTATTTGGGATAATCATGGTTGCATCAAAGATATATGAAATAATTGACTTTAAGAAATACCTTGGAAACCAGTAAACTCAACTCTTGGATATTGCTGATGAGGAAACTAAGGTCCAAAAGGACTAAGTCATTTATCAAAAATCAAGGGTGGAACTGAAACTTGGATATTCAATGAAGTAGTCTCTTAATTAATGTGAAACAAATTCAAACATTTATTCATATATGCCTTTCATCAGTATCTATTTATCAAGCCCCTTATGTTTATAAAAGACTTTATAATGTGCTGGAAGTGTAGAAGTGAGAAAATTGAAATGTTCCCATAAATATGTAACTTACATTTTATAAAATAATACATTTTTCTTGTGAAATGATGACTATTATAGCATAAACAAATGAGTTAATTGAACAACAATAATTTTCAGACTAAAATTTCTATCAATAAATACTTCCTTCACACAATTTATTCCTCAGTGATTTTCACAGTATTTGAAATTACTTAAGTACTGAAGGGCCAGGCACAGTGGCTCATGCCTGTAATCTCAGTGCTTCAAGGGGCAAAGGTGGGTAGATCACCTGAGGTCAGGATTTTGGGAACAACCTCACCAACATGATGAAACTGCATCTCTACTAAAAATACAAAATTGGCTGGGGGTGGTGACACATGCCTGTAATTCCAGCTACTTGGGAGGTTGAGGCAGGAGAATCACTTGAACCCAAAAGGTGAAGGTTGCAGTGAGCTGAGATCACACCATTGCACTCCAGCCTGGGCAACAGGAGCAAAACTCCTTGTATTGAATGAATGAATGAATGAATGAATGAATGAAAAATATGTACCAAGACCCAGATGCACTTCATTTACCAAAATTTTGAGTATATAAAAAATGATAAATGTCCATAATGATGTTCTATTTATGCCCAAATGAATTTGGACGCAATGAATCCTACTTCTCTGACAGTACATCATAACATTGGGCAAAATATTTCAAAGATTAATAGCTTGTCATGGAAAGCTCAAACTGATAAGAATGATGTGTAAAATTATACATCCCTATGTTTAAAATTATTTCAGGCAAAATGTGAAGAACTGCAGAGGGTGCATATAATATATTAAAGGAATATGAAAAATGTCAATATTTCATATAAAGCTTTCATGAGAAATGACGGTGGAAAGTTAAAATAGAATGCTACACTCAAGTAATATTTTAAAGATGGTAAACCAAGTGTAGCAGTTTGGTATCGTCAGCTGACAAACTGGCATAAAGAATCAAAGGAAATCTTACAGAAAGTGTGACAACCTTGCAGGTAGATTAAATTAAAATATATCAACATGTAAAAATGAAGGCAAGAGAAAGAATTTTTTTGGACTCTAATGGGGGAGCATATTGATGAAATTTAGAAATTAAAACTGTTGATATAAGCAGAATAGTCTTAGAAACTACTGTAGGACACTGACCCATATTGCCTGCAATTTGAGAGATTTTTCACAAGCTCTAGAATATTTTAAAGAATGTGAAATACAGCAATAATACTAACTTTATTAACTTTATAATTACAGCAGCATAAGCAAGCTCTCTACATATTGTTTCTGTTGTTTCTGGCTCATTCTTGTAATTTTTTTTAAAGAAATAAATTAACATATCTGGAAGCAGAGAAAATAGAAACCTAGTAAGTACTGAACCAAAAAATGAGTTCAAGGTTCTCTATATTTATGATCTATAAGTATATGAGCCAACTCAAAATCAAATATAACAATCTTTGTACTTTCTTAACCTTCAAATGTCATCATGAATGTTTTCTCTCTTCATTTTTTCAACACCATAATTAGTACAAGCTCAAAGTTGATCTACAGCCAGCTATAATTCAAAATACAATGATGATAAATTCATAAAATGGTGCACAATTTTGTACTTTCCACAAAATTGCTGACAAAACATGCTTCTCAGACATAGAAAAAAGACTCAAGAATTATTCAAATTCATATTTAAAACAATACTTATATGTTGACCTATCTTTTGCTAGAGCTTATTTTCAAAACCAAATCTGAAAGTGGAAGAAGCAAATTAGTATGAGTATTGAAAGGATCTACTATAAAACAAACAAAATAAATAAGCAAAAAAATTATTGATTTCTGGCTCTAGCTATCAAGACACAACTGATAATATAGTAAGCAACCCAACAAAAATAAGACTTCAAAACTAGCTACAACTTATAAAAGCATGATTGCTTTTCATGTATCTACTTTAAGGATGTAGAAAGTTGGAAAGAATATCACTCCCAGTCATACAAGAACAGCAACAAAGAAACAGGCATAAAGCAAGTCCATAACTTTACTTGAACTTATCAAAAAATTTGAGGTGACAAGATGACCAATTAGTTGTTGATCTTGATCTATGGAGAGGCTGGACCCTGATGAGAGACATGTGAACATTTCCTTACCTGTTCTACATGGTGTCAAAAGTACATAAGGATTCAGTTAGAAGAACTTGGTGGAAACCTCGAGTATTTCTTTCTTTTGCATTACAATTCTCTTAGGAATGTCTATGGAGATAGCAGAAAACCCCAGATAGTTGCTACTATGATTGTGGGAATAAAACTGTTAAGACTCAGGTTTAATCTATATGATTAAGCACGTGTAGGGTCTCTGGGTCTCAGAAAATTAACTGTTTCCAGCCATGTCCCTTTACCACTACATATCTGGTTCTTGTATCAGTACTTACCCTTTCCTTATTAATAGGTAACTTTGTGGTCCTTTTTTTCCCCAGCTGCAATGACTTTCCTGCAGTGTTCACAGCAGTTCTCACCAGTGTTCTCACAGTTTTTGTAAGACAGTGTGGAGATCTAGAATATTGAAAAATTAGTGGAAGTTTACAAAATCTTGCAGACTTATTAACAGTGTAATCCAATAGGCACTGACAAAAAATATTAGCCAGAGTTCAGAGAGAGCACCTGTGTTAGTCTGTTCTCACACTGCTACAAAGAACTGCCTGAGATTGGGTAACTTATAAAGAAAAGAGGTTTAATTGACTCACAGTTCCACATGGCTGGAGAGACCTTAGGAAACTTAGCATTATGGCAGATGCGGAAATAAACATGTCTTTCTTTACATGGCGGCAGGAGACAGAAGTGCCAAGCAAAGAGGGAAAGGACAAAAACCATCAGGTCTTGTGAGAACTCAGTCATTTTCATGAAAACAGCATAGGGATAACTGCCTCCATGATTCAATTACCTCCCACTGGATCCTTCTCACAACATTTGAGAATTATTGGAAATACAATTCAAGATGAGATTTAGGTGGGTACACGGCTAAACCATATCATTCTGTCCCTGACCTCTTCCAAATCTCATGTGAGACACTTCACAACACAATCATGCCCTTCCAACAGTTCCCCAAAGTCTTAGTTCATTACAGTAATAATCCAAAGTCCAAGTTCAAAGTCACATCTGAGACAAGGCAAGTTCCTTCTGCCTGTGAGTCTGTAAAACTGAAAGTAAGTTGTTACTACCTAGATACAATGGAAGTACAGGTATTGGGTAAATACAGCCATTCCAAATGGGAGAAAGTGGCTAAAACAAAGGGGCTACAAGCCCTATGCAAGTCCAAAATCCAAGAGGGAAGTCATTAAACCCTAAAGTTTTAACATAATCTATTTTAGCTCCATGTCTAACATCCCAATTACGCTGATGCAAGAGATGGGCTCCCATAGTTTTGGGCAGCTCCACCCTTGTGGCTTGGCGGAGTACAGTCCCCAACCTAGCTAATTCCATTAGCTAGCATTGAATGTCTACAGCTTTTCCAGATGTAAAGTGCAAGTTACTGGTGGATCTACCACTCTGGGGTCTGGAGAATGGTGGCCCACTTCTCACAGCTCCACTAGGCAGTGCCTCAGTGAGGACTCTGTGTGTAGGGTCCAAGTTCACATTTCCCCTCTGTACTGCCCCAGGAGACGTTCTACATGAGGGCTCCACTCTGGCAACAAACTTCTGCCTGGACATCCAGGCATTTCATATATCCTCTGAAATCTAGGTGGATGTTCCCAAATCTCAATTTTTGTCTTCTGTGCACCTGCAGGCTCAGCACCACATGGAAGCTGCTAAAGCTTGGGACTTGTACCTTCTAAATCAAAAGTCTACACTGTACCTTGGCCTCTTTAGCCAGGACACCAAGTCCCACAGCTGCACACATCAATACGGCCCTGGGCCTGGCCCACAAAATTATTTTTCCTTCTTAAGCCTCTATACCAGTGATGGCAGCAGTGGCCATGAAGGTCTCTGCCCTGGAGACATTTCCCCCATTATCCTGGTGATTATTGTTTGGTTCCTCATTACATATGCAAATTTCTTCAGGGAGCTTGAACTTCTCCCTAAAGTTTTTCTTTTTTTTCCTATTGCATCACCAGGCTGCAAATTTTCCAAACTGTTATGCTCTGCTTCCTCTTGAACACTTTGCTGCTTAGACATTTCTTCCACCAGATACCCTAAATCATCTCTTATAAAGTTCCACAGATCTCTAGGGCAGGGGCAAAATGGTGTCAGTCTCTTTGCTAAAGCGTTAAAAGTATCACCTTTACCCCAGTTCCCAATAAGTTTCTAATCTTCATCTGAGACTACCTGACCTGGACTTCATTGTCTATATCTCTATTACCATTTTGGTCAAAGCCAATCTACAAGTCTCTAGGAAGTTCCAAATAATCCCACTTCTTCCTGTCTTCCCAGCCTTCCAAGTCACTAGGAAGTTCTAAACTTTTCCACATTATTCTGTCTTCTTCTGAGCTCTCCAAACTGTTACAACTACTGCCTGTTATCGTTCCAAAGTTGCTTCCAGATTTTAAGATATCTTTACAGATACCCAAGTGGCAACCCCTCCCTGTACCAATTTATGATATTAATCCATTCTCATGCTGCTATAAAGAACTACCAAAGACTGGGTAATTTATAAAGAAGAAAGGTTTAATTGACTCACAGTTGCATGTGGCTGGGGTGGCATCTGGACACTTACAATCATGGCAAAAGGAGAAGCAAACATGTCATTCATCACATGGCAGCAGGAGAAAGAAGTGCCAAGCAAAGCAGGGAAAGCCACTTATAAAACCATCAGATCTCATGATCACTCACTATCATGAGAACAGCATGGGGGTAAACCACTCCCAGAATTTAATTACTTCCCACTGGCTCTCTCCCATGACACATGGTAATTATGGGAACTACAATCCAAGAAGAGATTTGGGTAGGAACACAGCCAAACCCTCCTAACACCCATCACAGTACATGTCTTTGGTGGTGAGCAACAGCAGCCATGGGAGGGCCAAAAACTTTGCAAGGATCCTAGGAAACAAAAGCATTTATGGGAGAACGAACAACCAGAATTATATCCTGAAGGTATAAGGTAAATTATTCCTTCTGGAGAAATAGAATAGAAAAATATTATCTACTAAACACAAAGGAGTAGATATAACTGCTGGGCTTAGCACTGCAGGTGAGGGAGGAACAAAAATATTGGGAAAGCCAATCCTCTGCAGTGTAAGGACACTGTGCCTAAGATTAAGGCTTAATGAGACAGAATGTTATTAACCATCAGTATAGCCACCAACAGTTAAAACGTAACAATGTGAACCTCTGGAGTGTTCCCTGATCCCCAAAGGCAATTCCAATAAAATGTTACACAACAAGAAAACCTAAAGTCTAAGAGTGAAGCAGATGCAGAGAAAAACCCTATGTCAAACCAGCCCCACCTTAATCACAAGCTAGGCCTTGAGGTATTTGAGGCTATGATATAGTGAGATTAATTATAGCCACAGACCTACCACACATAGGCACACACACACACACACACACACACACAAACACACACACACACACCACATAAACTCAACTCAGAAATACCTCTTTGCAAATTAATTGAAACTACCATGCCAAAGGCCTAACAGAGGGATAGACAGACACATCTGCAGGCATAATATGTATATATATATATATATATATGCCTCTGCTGTTCTAAAATATGTTTAGCTTTCATACAATTATTACCAACCATAAAGAAAGACCAATAAAAACACACAGCCAAGAGACAAAAATAAACAGAACTTGATTTAGAGAAGAGTCTGGTTTGTGCTTCAACATGTAAATGCTAGGGAGTTGCCTCTCCTATTCCCTACAAGAAAAAAAAAAGCTGGGCAAACTCTAAATCACAGACTTTTCTCAGACCCATGAGAGAACTAAGGTCACAGTGAAAACCATCACTCCAAAATCTGCTGGACAATAAGACCAAAACTAATTTGAAAATGATCAAAGTGGAGAATTTACACTATCTGATTTTAGAAAATAATATAAAGGTAGACAAATGGATTAATGTAACAGAATAGAGCATCTAGAAACCAAATATAAATGTATACAATCAACATGATTTCAACAATTTTCAAAAGAAAGATTTTAAATCTGGAACAACTGGATAACTATGGAAAAATATGAATTTGGGAAAGAAAATCTACAAGAATAGCTTAGCATGTTGGAGTAGGTAAAATTTCTTAGACAAAACCCAAAAGCACTACCATAAAAGAAAAACGTAATGAAGCATAATTTATTACATGAGATATTGCTGCTTTTTTTATGAAAGTAAATACAGGTAAAATAAGACCTATAATAAAAAATTGTTTGAAATTCATATATGTAACAAAGAAGTTGTATTTAAAAATACGGCTATATTATCTATCTATATGTCATATAAAGATATCTCTATGTATTTATACGTATGTGTACATATGTCTATATGTATTTTATATATATATATATATATTCTTACAAATCAACAATGAGAAAGCAAACAATTTAAAATGTGAGTAACTGATTTTAAAAAATACTTCTGACATGCTCATGGAAAAGTACTCAACATTGTTAGTAGGCAGGGTAATGGAATTTAAAAGCACATTTAAATATCAATTTACATTCATTAGAATAATCAAAATTATAAAGATTGATAATATAAAATGTTGGCAAGTATGTAGAGTAACTGGAGATGATGGGAATAGAAAATGGCAAAACTACTATGCAAAACTCTTTGTCAGTTCTTTTTAAAGTTAAATATACCCTAAATACTTTGTGTGATAAATGAACACATATGTCCATAAAAAAATTCACAAAATAATTTTTAGCAACTTCACTTATAAAAGTTAAAAACTAGGGGCCGGGCGCGGTGGCTCAAGCCTGTAATCCCAGCACTTTGGGAGGCCGAGGCGGGTGGATCACGAGGTCAAGAGATCAAGACCCTCCTGGGCAACATGGTGAAACCCCATCTCTACTAAAACTACAAAAAATTAGCTGGGCATGGTGGCACGTGCCTGTAATCCCAGATACTCAGGAGGCTGAGGCAGGAGAATTGCCTGAACCCAGGAGGCGGAGGTTGCGGTGAGCCGAGATCGCGCCATTGCACTCCAGCCTGGGTNAAAAAAAAAAAAAAAAAAAAAAAAAAGTTAAAAACTAGGAAAAAACCTGTGTTCATAACCAAAAACTAAATAAAATATTCTGGGATATTTAAACAATGAATACTACCAGCAGATAAGAAATAATTATTGATACACGTAACAACATTAATTTCAAAATGTATTATATAAAGCAAAAGAAAATCAACATCTACTGATCCCATTAATAAGAAATTTGGTCAAAATTCAACGTCTACTGTATGATCCCATTAATAAGAAATTTGGCAACAGGCAAAACTAATCTAATATGCTAGAAGTCAAAACAAAAGTTGCCTAATGTTAGTTGGAATTGATTGGAAAGAGACCAAAGGGAACTTCTCTGCATGATGGAAAAATTCATTATTTTGATTAGGTATTGTTTTACAATGTGAGAGTCAAATTTATAGAATTGTAAAACTGAAACCTGTGTATTTCGCTATGTGTAATTTAAAAAATAAGCTAAATGGAGTAAATCAACATTATGAAAAAAATAGAAGATGTACATCATATTATAAAGAAAATTCCTGATTACATAATTTCCATTTATGGGCTAAGAATAAAACCATGAAATGATTTATAAATAAAATAATGTTATCAGTTAGTGAAGTTGTCTATTCAAAGAATTACACTGAAAGTTTTAATAATTTCAAACTGTAGATAAATTATATAAAGACATCCTGGTTGTCTAAAATTATATAATTATCTGAAGGTCCTGGTTGTCCCATAAGCTTAGACAACAAGGAACTTCAACTAATTACATAATTTATAATATACGGACCCTCTAGACAGGTGAAATAGAGAAGTTAATTTAAAAATAAATATAAAGCATTTATTTACACAGCATAAAATATTATAATAGGGTGTTATCACAATAAATGTACCCTGTTTTAAAATTGAATGGGATCATATTTACATATGAGAAATTCAATTATAATGTAATGGTATCTATCCCATTGATATTATTTCTTAATATATGATTTTGGATGTTCACTTACACCAAAGATATTCATATTGCCTTTTAAAAGATTCCCTTTTAAAAATACAAGTGTTTTGTGCTGAATTATAAAAATAAATTCAATGAATAATCACCACAATTGAATCAGCAACTGTTTTATGAAACTAGCAAACTTCGATTCCTTCTTGCCATGAAAGGTTTGACCCTTTGAGTGTATTTCAGTAGCTTGCAGTTTATTAACATACGGGTTCTTATATTCTGACTTTTTTCATGCTGTGTAATGATTTTTCTAGTCAAGCTTTGATCTTCAAGTTTGGCCCACATTCTCTCTCCTGGGGCCCTACTAGATGCTGTCTACTTCAAATGCTTGCTCCCTGCAACACTTACTGTAAAATCTCAGGTGTCACATCACTCAATAATTTTACTCTGTGAGGGGAAATAAAATAAATTCCTTTCACTGGTAGCTGACAACTTCTCCTTTATCTTTTAGGAGTTTCTACTCTGTCCAGGTTCCAGCTGATAGAATGCCTTTGAAGGGAGGACCTTTGCAGTTTGAATACAGTGCAACCTTCATCACCAAAGGCACTTCAACATGCATGGCAATGGATTTTCTGTTTATACATTACAAATTAAAAACAAACATTTTTTTAATCTCAAATTCTCTAACAGTCATTATCACATTGTGTTAATGCTATATAATTGATGTTTTTCTCCCAAACTTTGACCATAGTAACATAATAAACACTACTATTATAAACCCAGCAAAATTATATTTCTACTATATTCCATTTTTATAGCACAATGTCCATCACTATCAGTTTTCCTTGGTATGTTTTTAACACTATATTGGTATGATATATCAGAGGTTTATTATTCCGTTTTCAAAATCCTTGGTGCTAGATATATTTAAAATTTGAAAAATTTTTATAATTTTGAAACAATATAGTGCAAATTCTTTTATTATATAACATTCATAGGAGCTTGGGAAGGCATTCATAGTCTGGTGTACTAATATTTCTTTCTGTTGTTGTTGTTGTTGTTTTTACCTGAGACGGAATCTCACTCTGTGGCCCAGTCTGGAGTACAGTGATGTGATCTCAACTGACTACAACCTCTGCTTCCCAGGTTTAAGTGATTTTCCTGCCACCATGCCTGGTTAAATTTTTTGTGTTTTTAGTAGAGATAGGGTTTAACCCTGCTGGCCAGGGTTGTCTTGAACTCCTGATTTCAAGTGATCAGCCCAACTCGGCCTCACAAAGTGCTAGGACTACAGGCATGCCCAGCCAAGTGTATTAATATTTCTATACCAAAATTATATAAATATTTATTGGGTTAAATGAAATGAATAAATCATTTTGTTTTATACAGCATTTTACATTTTGCTAGGCATAATATGCTGTCTTGTATTTGTGGTTCTTTGTAAATATTTCTCCTCTATCTAAAAACTGCACTTTCAAACACAAAGGAAACACTGCTTTTTGCTTCAAAACATTTCAAAGTTCAATTCCTCATAAAAATATTCCTGACATCTAGAAAAATTATCTACTTTTCCTTGTAGATGATACAATCAGTAATTCTTATATATTGAACTATGTTTAGACAAGAATATTATCTCTTCTCCATGAAGCCAACCTTTCAAAAGTGATTCATTTCTATCAGCTAAGCACTTAATACATGTATTTAGTATAGTACTAAATTGTAAATTGTAGTTATCGAATTTATTTATTTATTTATGGAAGCAATCAATACATTTGTGAAATATTCTAAAATAGTTTAAAACTTTTTAATCAACTAAACATTTTCAGAAAATATAATCAATATTTTTGATATGACATAGTTAGAAAGTAACAAAGGTGGCTATCAAACTAAGCAACTAGAACAAAACTATGATATTTCTTCTAATTAAATATGGAAAACTTTCAGTTTAATTTGTGATATTTCTACTCAACTATACAGTCATTTCTAAGGAAGAAAGTGATACTTAGTCAAATATTACTCAAGCTATATGTAGTCATCACCTCATAATGGCACTTTGATCAATAATTGACAGCATATACAATGGTCATCACATGAGATTTTCATAAAGCTACACTGTATAGGTGAACCATTTTTATGCTTTATGTCATATCTTTGCTGTGCCTTTTCTATGCTTACATACACAAATATCACCGTGTTCCAACTTCCTACAGTATCAGTACAGTAACATGCTGTGCAGCTTTGTAGCCCAGGAGCATGAAATTATACCATATAGCCTAGGTCTGCAGTAGATTACACCACCTAGATTTGTGGACACCTACACTCTATGATGTTAGCACTATAATAAAATCGCCTAACAATACATTTGCCAGAACATATTCCTGCTGTCAAATGATGCATAACTGTAATTGAAATGTTAATATTTTGATTTGAAATGGTATATAGTTATGTATTATAATCTCTGAAAGGCTGAGCAGCAACTAGTGTCAATACTAATATAACCATATTTCTTATTTATTATAAACCACTGAACTTTTATTTTGAATAAAAGTAATATGTTCCAATTGAAAGTTAGTATACATGTAAATATTTTCTTCAAAGTCTTAATTATAAATAACATTCACATGCTTATAGTTCTTCTATTTTTAAATAATAGCATTGAAATGATTGATCAACAGTCAAATGGAATATGGAATATCATATTAAAATTATTTAGTGTTATTTTCTCCTTAATCTAATTTGCTTCAATAATATTTTTAAGAATAAATCTCACCCTCTGAAAAATTTCTGAACCTAAAAGTGTGAGTAATGCCAAAAATAATGAATAAAGCAATTTTAAAATTTGAACATATTTTTAAATATAGAAATGTAACTTTGATCAATTATAAACATGCTATTTTTAAATGTTATTCAAAGACTGAATTTAACATTATTTTAAGTAATGTTCTTTTATTTGGCTCAATGAGGACTCTAATGCTAGTTAAGAAAAGTTGTTTTTCTAACTTTATTCAAAAAATATTAATTTGTCAAGTCATATATATATATATATATATATATGTATATATATAAAACTCCATTTCAAAGTTATATAGGGTAAAGATACACACATACGCACACCCACTTCAAAAGATAAAAGCAACCAAATTCCATTCAAATCAAATCGATGCAATCAAGTTATTTTTTTTACTATAAATAACTATATTGGAATTATACTACACAGAAAATGAAATAAACAGAAATGTTTTTGCTTGGATTATTTGGATTATTTTAATACTTTAAAATATTTTAATCTTTCAATAAAAATAAGCTCATGTTTATTGTATGCTTTATGTGTGAATCTAATGGTATATGTATTGATAAAAGAAAAACTTCAGCTGAATTAAATTTAAAGGAGTTTAATTGAGCAATGAATGACTCGTAAATCGGGCAGCCCTCAGAATCACAGCAGATTCACAGAGACTCCAGGGGTGCCTCGTGGTAGGAACAAATTTCTAGACAAAAAAGATAAAGTGATGTACAGCAATCAGAAGTTAGGTACAGAAACAGAGATTGGTTACATCTTGGCATTTGGCTTATTTGAACAGTTTGAACGTTCGGCAGTCTATGAGTGGCTGAAGTATGGCCGCTGGGATTGGCCAACACTCAGCTGTTGTTACAGGTACATACTATTAAGTTAGGTTTTCAATTTTGCCTATTAAGCTAGGTCACAGTTCATCCACAAGGACAGAGTCCTTTTAAGGCCATATTTAGTTTGCTTTATCAATAAATATTTTTGAAGAACTTTTCAAATAACAAAATGATACAATGTAGATGGAGAATGACTTTATGTAGAGAGGGAGGAGTTTTAATATAGTAAATGCAAGTTTAAATGAAAGAAAAACATGCATATTTTGACTTAAAAGTACAAAGTACATCTTGATATTTATATTCATGAAACAGTTGAAACAACAATAATGGAAGACATCCATGGAACAACTATAGAGTGACAAAAGAAAGCTCTGAGAAAATATCTTAGGGATCATCTAATTTTATCTGGGAGTGAATGAATGGCAACTATTGAAGAGTATTTAGGATGGTTCAACATAAGATGATATAAAAAATGATAAGGAAAAAATACCTCTACATCAGAATAAGTAAACTCTATTTAATGGTGTTAGGTTTCTCAAAATAATTGTGGGAATAAACTTTTTTTTTTTTTTTTTTGAGACAGAGTCTTGCTCTGTCGCCAAGCACCAGGCTGGAGTGCAGTGGTGTGATCTCGGCTCACTGCAACCTCTGCCTCCCGGGTTCAAGCAATTCTCCTGCCTCAGCCTCCTGAGTAGCTGGGATTACAGGTGCCTGCCACCACGCCCTGGTAATTTTTTGTATTTTTTAGTAGAGACGGGGTTTCACCATGCTGGCCAGAGTGGTTTCGATCTCTTGACATTGTGATCCGCCCGCCTCAGCCTCCCAAAGTGCTGGGAATACAGGCGTGAGCCACCACACTCGGCCAGGAATAAACTCTTTATATACCTCCTCTACCAAGAAAAAACAGAGAAAAAATAAAGAGGAAAACTGTCCCACACTCTAAAGATTAGGAAACTCCATATAGTAATGGTTAACTAATATTTATACTAACTACATCATTGATGGAGAACAGATATAAGAGTATCTTTCTTTTTTTTGAGTGTTCTAAGATCTTAGGTTACACAAAATCGATGATTACAATGTAGCACACTGCTGACAGAACACGTAAGACATAAGTGTATTTGCCTCTGTGGTTTGTCATAAGAGTTTATCGTAGAAAAGAATATATAATGTCAGTCTGGCAGATTTACAATAAATGGTGGCCTAATAGAAACTACAAAATTTGTGTCAATTTATGCCAATTTAAGACATATATTTAAGTCTAAATATATCAGTTGCTGGTATCCAAATGGAAAAAATAAATAAAACAAGATAGGATCATTTTTAATGTTGAGAAATGCTGAGGCTGATTAGGTCGAAGGATAGATAAATTGAATTTTAACAAATTGGAAAAATACATTTAATTAGTAAACAAGTATAACATTTGTTCTTTATAAGCATTAATTCACACTCAGCTTCATGGATATACAACCAGTGCAGTCATATAAGTTTCCATACTCAGAAAGGCCCTGTGCTTGGTTTAATGCCCTGGTTTTGTCATCTTAAAATCCTTAATATTCTTAAAACATGAAGTCCTACATTGTTATATTGCACAGAGCCCACAAATTATGTGGTCAGACCTGGATTAAAAAATTATACCTCATTACTCTAAAGATAAATTTCATGAAAAGAGAAAATACCAAAACAAAAATTATAATCATGACATTATTTTATATGAGACAATTTGCCTATTTTCTCATTGGAAGCCTGGCATTTCCAAAGACAAATAAAGAGAAGATATTTCTGTGCAATCTAACTCAAAGCTGGACAGGAAAAGGCATCAATTAAAATAAAACCACAAAATATTTAAAGTTCTCTCTCATTCAGATATCAGCGATAGTCTTTACAAAACCTTCAGAAAGCGTTCAGGAATTGGACACGAAAGAGATGGAACCTATGTTCTCTCCTAATTCTTGGTAAATGACCTTAAGACAGAAATAGAAGATTTAATGTGAAAGCAAAAGCTGAAGTAGAACATAACCCCATGGCCATGTTGCCACCTCCTAACTGAACAATATGAGAGAGACTTAAAACAAAAGCAGGAGATATCTGGAAAATAATCTGCTGTCTTGACAAATAATAGCAAGATGATCTCACTTTGACTATCACACCAGAGAGAAATGACACTTGTAGATACATTATTCTAAAAAGATATTGGAAAAACAAATAGTTGTTCTACATTCGCTGATAAATTGACAAGAAATGTGTGGATAGACAAAAAGGTGCTTTCAATAGAAAACAATCCCCCATACTCCTAAACTAACAAGGACAAATTTTCCTATAAATAACTTTTTACATTTCTATTAATAAGCGCTATCAACCTTAGCTTCTTCCATAGTTGAAAAACTGATTCCACAAAGTCAATGAGCTGCTTAGGTGGAATAGACTAGCTTCTAGTTTGTGCTGAAGAATGAATAAAGACAAAATGAAAAATTGAGACCACCTGAGTTTACACTGTTAAACTTTTAGAATTAGAATTGAGGACTAAGGCCATTTGTCTTCTTGACAAATATTTGTTTCAGGTATTTTGTTTGTTTGTTTTTAAGAAGATAAGGCTATAGCACAAAATGACAATAACAAAAAATTCATTGTTTCTTTATGAAATATTTGCAAACCCATGCAAACACATTTTGTACTGAAATAGTTTGCATACCTAAGAAAATCTTATGTTTCAAATTAAATTTTGTTATCCAATACTCACTTCAAAAATTTTGCCAGGCAGTGTCTGTTCATAAGTCCTAAATTAATATTTCACAGATAAGAGATTGCCACATGTCTGTGTTTTCTGTTTTTAAACTAATGTAATATATTTTTATTGCAGATTCTGAAAATCATCTTACAGTCTGTTAAAGAATGTGGTGCCCAATCATCAAATTTCTGATTTGGTAGATCTATTGAACGATGAAGCCAAAAACTTTACATTTCTACAAGCTCCCAGGTAATGCTGATACTGCTGTTCTGGGGACCACATTTTGGGAACAAACCACTGCTTTGTTATATGAGCCAGTTTAATTCAAAGTTCTTCTATAGTTGCATCCAAACATCTCCCAAATGATCACATTTGAGATGTCTATTGTTTGAAGACAAATATTTTGTTGAAGAAGAATTGTAGTTTAGGAAATTTAAAGGCTAGTTGGGATTAGTATTTCTGAAATGGTTACAGTTAATACATAATGGACTAAAAAACTTTCATTTCAATTAATTGTCACAAATCAATATATACGAAGAATGCAAATGAGTGCCTGTGAGTCACAGCTCTCAAAGAGAGATAGAAGTTAGTGTATTAGAACTTTTTAAAAGACTTACAAATACATAGACAACATTATCGTTTAATTATATTTAAGTAACTCAAAAATACAATTAACTAGTTAATCTAATCCCATACCTTTAATGATCCAAATACTCTAACACCTATTTAGGAATGCAGTTCAATGAAATGTGTTCAGAAGTAAGGAAAAACTGTTGGGTAGACAAAATATAGTAATTATCAGAAAAATAGTTTGATGATAAGAATGAATTCATTTTATTGATAATGGGGTCATTTGATAACCTAAAACAATAAACAGCTAGATGTGTGGTAGGCACATTCTGTTATTGGAAGAGAACTCAGAATTTACGTATCTTAAAATCCAAACCAGCAATATCTGCCCTAAGGCATACAAATATTTGACTCTTTTGAGTATTCATTTTTCTTTGATAAAATAAGCAGTGGGGAGCAATGCAGCTCATATGCTGCCATGGTTTAGTCTTTGAATACGAAAGTCAGAGCAGACAAGTACTGAATTGTGTAGCTTATACACAGCAGCAACTTCAACTAATAAGAGTTCCACAATTCCAGATAAGGTTTGAAAGGAATAATTGGCTTCATTTAGAACTGATCTATGGGAATATATTTTTTTAAATGCTTGCAGTTTTATAACAATTGTCCTTCATATAATTTATATTTGATTTCTTCTCAAAATTAAATAGTGATCTGTTTTTCTGTCACTATTAGTTTTGTGTTTTCTATAAATTATATAAGGGAACTCATGAAGTATGTAGCCTTTAATATCTGGATTTTATTTAATTGAACATACTGATTATGAGATTTATGCACATTGTTAGATCTGTGTTCTGTTGTGCTGCTGAATAATCTAAAGGGATGTTTTTAATGTAATGCAATAAAGCACTCTTCTTATGTTCCAGGAACAGTGAGGAAGTAAACTTAATCCAAGGAGATCCAGGCCCAAGTCAGGGAAGGATTCAGAGAACTTAGTGGAGGTAAAGAAGAACAGGAAGAGCATGCAGGGAAAATTAAGAACATGAACAAAGATAGGTAAGGATTAGAAAGTAAGTGAGGCTGTGGTCAGAGCTAGATATTTGCGGGCCTTAAATGCAATTTGCTGAACAGAACTTTAAACAGAGAGCATTGGGTAGAAGCTGACTGAATTTATAATTTATATTTATATTTATATATATAGAGAGAGAGACACACACACACATATATATGTTTATTTATTTATATTTATATTATTTATTTATATTTATCTACAATTAAAATTTATTCTATTATATGATATATATATGTGTGCACTTGTATTCAAAAAACAATATTGCATTATATTACAATTATATTGTTATTTTCTATTATGTTTCATTTACTAGAGTTCTAAATTCTTGCAGAGCTTTTATTTTCTTGCTTATCACAGCACTTGGCTTACAGAATGGCAAAATAACTACATGATGATTTCATGAAACTGAAGTAAGTGTTCATTTTTATAATCAGTAGGGATAAAGTCTTTCAATAAAATTAAAGGTAATAAAATAATTTGATTTAAACAAGTCATAATCTGTTAAAATAAAGGTTACTATTTAAGTAATTGGTTGTAGCCCAGAAATATGGCATTTATTCTCAAAATTAAACCATGGCATAATACAGTATTTTTGTACATCATATTTAGTTAACCTGCCATACACTATTAGAATCTGCTTTCAAAAACTATGTGCTGTTCCCAATAGGAAATGTAGTATAGACTATATTATCAGATAAGCCAATTGTAGTGGGTTGATTGCTCTCAAAAAAGATGTGTGCACATCCTAACCCTGGAACTTATGAATATTACCTTTTTGAAAGGAGTATTGGCAGATCTAATCCAGTTAAGGATCTTGAGATGATGAAGTCATCCTGAATTATCTGGTTGGGACTTTAATTCAATGGCAAGCATCCTATAAGAGACAGAGAAGAGAAATCAACAGAGAAGAGAAGAAAGCACTCTGACCATAAAGTCAGAGGCTGGAGTGATGCAGGTGTAAACACAGGAATGCTGACAGTCTCTAGGAGGTGGAAGATACAAGGAATGTAATCTTCCTGGAGCCTCTGGTGGGAACAGTTGCCTTGGTAATGCCTACACTTTTATACTCCAGAATTATGAGAGAATAAATTTATGTTGTTCTCAGCCACACAGTTTGAAGTAATTTGTTACAACAGCCATAGGAAACTACTATACCAGTGTTGTAAAAGTGCTTTCTGTGAATTTAATTATTTATACACACGATGAAGGATAAATAAGAACTTTTAAAGATAGATGTCTTTAAAAATACATAGGTTATAATACAATTTTATTTAATAAGTCAAAAATAATTGCATGTCTTCTGCACTACCAAGAAGTTGAAATAAGGTGATAAATGTTATTTTATAATTAATAAACACTAGATAAGTTATTAAAATAAATAAAATGAACAACGTAAGTTTCCTTCTTTAATATCTAAAATTTTATTTCTAGTACAAAATAAAGTATTTCTCTCTGAGATACATTTAAGTGAAGTAGTGGTGAGGGTTGCATTTGGAATTTGTAGAGTAAGACAGATTAATATAAACAGTGATATAATGAGGCATTCTCTTCGATACTGATGCATTTTCATATCCTCTTACATGTTGCAAGAGCTAATCCAAGCATCCTTTTCTGCTTTCAATGCCACTACTACATCAACTTGTCACCCAAATAACTGTAATTACGCATTCTCTCTAGCTGCTGATTACAGTATGCTGATGAACATTCCCACTGGATTTAACAGCCTTTTTCATAACATCTACAGTAATCATCACATATTTTAATGTCTTTTTGGCTGAAGGCTTCTTACATAATCTAAAATTTAAATTGAACAGCCCTCTGATTATTGCAATCTAAAGTTCAACGGGTGCTTAATCAGAAAGGTGTAAGTATCTATCATTGACATCTACTAAGCAATAGGATAATATATATCCAGGGAAATAAATACTTAAACTGTTTGGTCATTGATCCGTGTCATTTTAAAATTAACATCAGCATATAAGCCAGAATTTTTTTTCCTGAAAAGTAGCAAACTAACAAGGGGACATATTTATGAAGTGAACATTTACAACTTCCAAATGTTCCATTCTGACAACTTTAAGTTGCATGTAGTAATGTAAAGAACATTAAAATTTGAATCAAGTAAAAGTTCAAGAAGCATGTTTGGAAGTTATTATTTGATTAAATTCTTATTACTCATAGATACAAAAGAAAGATGACATAAACTGTTAGGTTCAGATTCCCAAAGTAAGTGTAGATTTTATTAGAACTGTTATTAGGACTGTCCCTAGATATGAGTAGGAGTTGTTCCAAAAGCCCCTTGATTTATGAGGTTGATAAAATCACACAGAAACACACATACCATACACACACACACACACACACACACGCGCCCTATAAAATCAAAAACACTTCTGTTACCTGGGTTGCAGAATACAGAGCTAGTGTGATCCTAGTCCTAAAAATCAGTTTTTATCATTAATACAATTCCGTTTACAGAGAATCACTTTCCCACATATCTTGCACTATAGATTTGAAACAAAAGGCACCTAGATACAAATTTTATCAAAGTTTATAGTTTTTACTGCCAATAGAAAATATGAATACTTATTTGTAGGGCAAGGGAAATAAATTTAATTACATAAATATGTACTAATATTTGAATTGTTTGTCTTATTTCATTTGCTCAAGCCACATTTACTGGCCCATCACTTTTTTAGCTACTCTATAAGAACATTGTTCAGTGGATTCTAAAAACTATTCAGAAAACTTTTTAGAGTATATAATTGGGTCATTAATTTTATGTAAATATATCATTTGTACATACTTTTTGAAAATTATTAATGAAATTTTATCTACTCACAAAAAAATATTTCAATGTATGTATAAAGGCCACTGTTTGTATTGTGAACCCTATAGATCAGAGAACAGCTTATATCAGTAAAGGTTCCTTAGAGAAATAGAACCAATATAAAGATTTATATATTAGATAGGATATATGCATACATGAGCTAAATCATTATATGTATAATATTATATATACCCTATCTGATGTATATGTATAATAATATTATACATTGCTAAATCATATTATATGTATATTATATATACATATAATATACTATTTATCATATATGTATAACATGTATTATATATGTATAATACATATTTATTATATATTGATAGGCTATTTATATATATTAATATTATACATATAATATAACGATTTAGCTCATATGGTCACAGCAGCAAGCAACTTCAAGCTGTAATGTGGGCTGGCTTGCTGGAGGCCCAGGAAGAACTGATGTTCCAATTTGAACAAAGTCAGAGAGAAAGAGCCAGTTTGTAAAAGAAATAGGGAAGAAATCTGCTGAAGATTCTTCTTTGCTTGGGGCAAAGTTAGTCTTTTTGTTCTGTTTAGCCCTTCAATTGATTGGATAAAGCTCATTCATATTATGAAGGGTAATGTGTTTTTCTGATTAAGATATTAATTTCAAACAGAAATACCCTCCATGTTTACACATAAAAGTAACCATCAAATAGCCTTTACTTTACAAAATAGGTGATAAATCCTGATTTTGTATACATGGCAGCTTATTAGAAATATGTGTGTGTGTATGTGTGTGTGTGTGTGTGTGTGTGTGTGTGTGTGTTTGGGGAAGTAGAGGGGCATATGCAAGTAACAAAGGAAATGTTAAAGCAACAGAACAAACAAATGTTTCTATCTACAGCAACAAGGAACAATTAGCCATTCACAATTCTACTCTGAATAGTGCTTATTTGTTAACTCCAGCATATCTGTATGTTTTGACTTTAACAGTGGGTAGACAAATTGCTGATACATCTTAATCCAATAAACAAAGCAATACACATCTGGAGATAATCAATGTATTTTTATATTTTACTGCTATTCTTTAACTATAATGATTATATTTAAAGCAAACAATTGAACATAATAATGCAAACAATTGAACATAATAATGCAAATATATTTTTGCTATAGGTTTGCATATAATTTGTTTATGCTTTTAAAAAAAGGACAGTTTAAATTAAAATCTGTTACTATACAATTTGTTTACTATACACTTTTCTTTTCTTAAAATCTAAACCATAAATTTTTTATAAATCCAAATCAATTTTCAAAGACCTCACAATTTTTGTTAATTTCTCAGTTCTTGTAAATATTTAACAGTATCTTTGGTAGACGAATATGCCATTATTTATATCAACATAAAACACTCATTTTTATAAAAATATATATTTATCAATTAACTATTTATGTAGTCAGAACACAGTAACAGAAAAGTATGTAAAATGAAATATGCAAATTTTCCCCATTCCCCATATCCCAGTGTCTCTTTCCAACAGTAACCACTATTCATACCTCTTCAAAATCATTCATATATAATTTAAATACTTCATAGTGTGCAGTATATCTATTTTTCATACTGAAATAAACACATTAAACATATCATTATACATTTTGCCTTTAACAATATTAAATATTAATCTCTTTTGGAGATTTTTCCTTTAAGGCCTAGAAAAGTAACTTTATTTTTATGGCTACATATCATTTCCTCATATAGATGTAAAAAATTTATTTAAATTGCCCTACAAAATGCAAATTTAATATTTTTTCTGCTACTCAAAAATATTGCAATGAACAACTCAAGGCATATAACAGCATAATTTTGCAAGCACCTTCAAATGACATATTTCTAGAAATTAAATGTCTAGGTCAAAGGACATGTATGTATATTCCTTAATTTGAGAGATTTTACTATGTGTCCCTTCATAAAAAAAACTGTACCAGTTTAAATTTTCACCAAAAATTAATTGAATTAAAATTACTTATGAAGTAATAGAAGTTCATTACTCTCTATCTTATCCAGGTTAAATTTTTCTTACATTGATTAAATACACTACTTCCTTTAAACTGAATTTTCCTGACATTTAAAAATATCTGAATATCCTGTGAGATCCCATCAATTGTTCATAATTTTCTGCAATAATGAAGACCAGAAGTTAATATTCATCTCTGGATGCATTTATCTAAGGATAGCTTGAGAGTAAGTTTAAGGACTCTTACCCAAAATACAAAATCAGTTTTTAAAATGATTATAAAATCATTTTAATAAAGTATGCAAAAAACATGTCTCTCCTTCATAGACTTTAATATCTTCATAATTACTTTAAAGTCATGTGCTAGTCCTAAAATTTCTACCGATCTTTATGATCCAGAAAGCTCATATGACTACCTTTTGTAGGTTTGGGTTTTGAGGGAATCAGTTCATTATAGCCCTTTAATTTCCCATAATACAACACAAAAGAGCAGTGGCAGAAGAAATCAATCCCAACTTATCCGTTGTCGAATATCAGCAAGCACAATGTCACAAAACCAATGTGAAGAAATGGAGTATGGATTTTCTGCTGACATTTGTAAAGTGTTTGTGTCAAAGTATTTTTCTAATACAGAAAAGGTTAGAGCTTAACAAATTAAAGCACATGTTTCTTTTAAACTGGTATGTTTGTCATTTGGGATAATTTTAATAGCATTTCTTCTTTATAAAAAAAAAAATTAACCCAATGTGACACAATTGACCTTAATCCTTGAACTATTCATCATTTACACACAATTTGCTTTATCATAATCATATAAAATCTTGTAAGAATTTATTTTTTAAATTATAGATTTATCTGTTGTAATTACAAATAGAATTGTCTAAAAAAATTAGTTTCTACCAAAGATGTTTAGCTGGTTTAATTTTCTTATTAAAAAGAAGATATGCCTCATTTTCTGCTCACTGAATTTATTGACACTTTACATTTAATATAAATGTTAAATAAAAATTGTAAATAATTTTATTTATATAAGATACATTTTAATAAATGTATGTAGTAATGTAATAAAATTAATTTTTACCTCTATTAACAATTATACAAAAATAATTTTTTCACTTTAAAAACAACTAATATTTGAGAACCTTAATCAATAACACTTTAGTAGCACAGCATACACTATTTCTCAGCGATAGGAGCCCAAGTTTTTTGGAAATAAATGGCTAGTCATGGTGCTTGAGCAAGAACGGTGTAAATTGAGACTGAAACATCTTGTGCAAACAAGAAGAAATTTCTCTAAGAATAATGGGATAGGTTAAGACCAGATAGAAGCTGGCCAAAACTGGGAAATATTGAGCATCAAAATAAATAATGAAAATTAAAGATTACAAACTATTAAATAAAAAGAGGGATCTGGAGTTCCTACTGAGAAAAACAAACAAACAAAAAACGAAACAAAGAAGAAAGGAAAAGTTTCCACCTCCCAGTATAATATTAACTAATAAAATGAATAGAGACATAACTGAATTACAGAATCAAACAATCATCATGACAATAATGGATTCAGGCAAGACTCGAAATAAGTTCCAAATTATTTAACATTTGTTTTTTGACAAACAGCATATCTACATAAATTCAAACTATCATACTATAAAATATTACTACTTAACTTTAAAGTGTGAACATCTTACAGACAACATATTAACCAAGTGATAAAAGTTATTATGAGCAATGGGTCAACTGTACATTGTGTGCCCCATTACACATTGCACTGATGGAGAGGTGATCATATAACTTCTGTGGTATTACTGGCTGAATTCATCATCTGCTAACACAATATGAAAACTATTCTACAAAGTGATTAACCAATAATCTTTCAGGGTATCTGGGTCATGGAAGGAAAAAGGAAAAAAAGATTGAGGAACACTTCCAGATTGAAGGAGATTAAAGAGGTATGTTACCTAAATACAACACATGATCCTAGATTAACACCAAAAGTGAATGAAGTCTCTCACAATAGTAGTATTTTATCAGTGTCAATTTTCTGATTTTGATCTTTGTACTTGGTTATGTAAGCAGTATCCTTGTTTTAGGAACTAAATATGGAAATATTTTAAGGGCTATTATAGACTGTGTCTAATTTCTTAAATACTTCAGAAAAATATTAATATGCATGGATAAAAAAGAGGGGGGAGTGATTTGGCGGCTATGGTAAAATATTAACAATTAGGAAATATTCATGAAGGTTGCACAGATATTTTTTGTACTTGTAAATTTTCTGTAAGTATAACAATTTTCAAATAAAAATTTAATTATAATGTAGTTTCAAGAATAAAAGTGGAATATAAGTCAATATGCTTTGTTTTTATTTAAAACTTTGGACTTGAGCATACTGGTATGTATGCTCAAGAAAGTATTTCAGTTCTTTATTACTCGTAGAGTGATAAGAAGCAATGAAATCAAATAAAGAAAGTTCAGATCCCACCCCCAAATGATTTAATCAAAATCTACATTTTTAAATAAGGTCTGCAAGTGATTTTTATGCATCTTTATATCTGAGAAATATGCTGTAAGCATGATATAGTTGAGGAAATAAGACATTACAAAGAATTAGCATTCTTAGGTTTAGATGTGATTGTGATCTTGTGATTACATTTAACAAGAGGCTTATTTTCAAAGCTACTTACTGAGGATTTTAGCAATAACAGGCTATTGTGTCTGGGATCTGCTTTGAAACGTTGTAGGAATAGGGATGGTAGAGATAAAATAAGACTGGGCATGCTCTGGTCATTGTTGCAGCAAGATGGTAGGTAAAGAAGGGAAACTATTCCTTTTTATAGAAGACTATGTTCAAACTCCAAACTCTTCTACAATAAAAATATGTCCAGAAAAAAAAAGATCTTGTTAAAAAAGGTTAGGAATAAGCAGGAGGAAATGATTAAATTACCAAGGAGGGGATCTATAAACTATATCTGTAGACCAGCGATTTAGTATTTAACTTTGTTAATATATTTCTTTTATTATATTTAATATTTTCTTTATTTTTAATTAAAGAAATTACCATAATCATAAAATCATTGCTTCTTGGTTCTTCAACCGATCAAATAACACACTTAATACTGCTTCATTTTAAAGTAATAAATTTTAATATAATGATGTCAATGTATAAGTTTCATTGTTTAAATGACATCACAAGCTATTATAAGAAGAGAAAGAAAATTGTTAGAGATAAATATACAGTTGACAGATAATTTTATTATTTTAGGTGAAAGATAATAAGGTCTTCAAAGTCCACTATGCCTCTAAATATTAAGATTATACTAGGTTTTCCTTTCTGATAATTAATTTTTTTTAAGTATTGTAGCCAACAATTGTTAAGCATGACTAAATATTTTCACCACCAAGATTCTGTATTATTTTATGTAAAATGTCAATAAAACAATAATGCACACAGTTATTTGGGGTTAAAGAAAATAATTAACATGAGAAGAGCAAATTTGCAAATTATAAAATCATACGTAAAGAAATAACTCCACAATTTTGTAAATACTTCTTCTACTTAATTTATATCTTGCAGCATTTATAAAGTAATTTCTTCAATTACAACACTCCTGGTACATTGTTTTCTGAAAGTTATAAGTCAACAAAAAAAATATGTGTCAGGGTACATATTATTTATGCTTACTTTATTAAATCTATAATTACATTAGGTGATACAAATGTCATCTGTAATGAACATCACTAAAGTATCAAGAAACTCACTCTTGTAACAGAGCTGATATGGTGGTTATATGGTTGGATATCTAGGCTTCTTTTATGTTTTGCTCTGCTGTTCTGTAGATACAGAGTTTATCTAATAATCTAAAATAATTATTTATCTTCTTCTTTCACTTCACTACCCCACCAAGCAAGAAGCAGAGATAAATGGAAAGCCCAATTATTCTCTTTATGGACAACATTCAGTATTGCATGTCACTTTTGTGTTTAGACTGTTGGCCAGAATTTAGTCTTATGGCCACATCTAGCTACAACAAAAGTTGAAAAATATATACTTGATTCTGGATGGTAATAACAAAATTCAAGCATTCTGTTACTAAATAAAGAATTCATAAATTAATTATTTTAACCAAACAATTCTGTGAGAGTTTTATATTCTCTATCCAATTTCATAAAATGAGCCAGCTGCTTTGGAGTTTAGCTACAAAAAAGAGAGAAACATTAGATTTTTAAATATATTAAGAAATTTACTGAATATTTAACCATATTATCTTTATTTTATGGATTAAAAAAGCATAACTTGAGTACTCAAATAGATTATTTAGAGGAACAGGACAGTTCATGGAAGAGCCAAAATTCAAAGAAGGTTTCTTAGTTCAGTTAATTTTTTTAATAAGCCCATTTGTAAACAAATTAGAAGAATGATAATTGCTTTTAGTTTTGGCCATACCTTTATGTATAATAAACTGTAAGACAAATACTATTAAAATACATTTGAAGAATTTCAGAAATATTACAAGCCTCATTTTAGGTACATTCTTATTTCATAAAAAGTAAATTTGGTTGGATGAGGAAAAGACAAAAAAATAATTTAACATTTTTTTTTTCTCAGGTACTATCCTAAATATATTACATTTATGTTATTTAATTTTTATATAAGCATAGCACAGAGGAATTTCATGTGGAATCAAATATTACAAGGATTTGGGGTGACATAATGTAGAATGTATTATTTTTACATCATTCATGGGAAAATGGTACACACTATTTGATTTTTCCACTTACTTGACTATCATATTTGTTGTGATCAGTCACAATATAAAGGAGGTTACTATCATGAACAATAAGAAATGAGAGAGTCATGTTCCCAATGGAAATAACTAAGAAATACTGGATAAGAGTATAGAGAAAACAAAGAAAGAAACAAACAAACAAAAACAGCTACCTTTACATGCACTGTTTATTTGGCAAGAAAAAAAACTGAAGCAAAATAAAAATAACAACAGGAAATGTAGTAGTAAGGCAATAATGGAATAGATAGTATTTGTGGAAATTTTGTTAAGCCTTAGCTACTGTTTTCAGAGTTATACTGGGCAGAGGAGACAGATAAGGCCAAGGATATATCCAATTTGCCAAGTACATAAATATGGAATTCCAAATCCCATCATACTCCCTTTTAGCATTCATGAGAAATTAGACCACCATGCTGAAAGGGTCAGCAGAATATCTTGTCTGTCTAGCCTTAACGCCAAGTAGCAGGGAGAAAGCAACAATAATAACAACAATCTCCCCTGAACTTTGTAACCACAAACTACTTCTCATATGGATTTCAAATTGACTCACACTTCCAATGTGGACCCAAAAATACAAGTAGAAAATTTATTTTGAAATGATCCTGTATTCATGGTGCTCCATTCAACCAAAGAAACAAAAGTTTAATTATTGTCTCTAACAATTACTACAAACAAACTTCAAGAAAGATGAGCTCAGAATCAAATATCTCAAAGTATAAAAATATACCAAAAGAACAAAAATCCTGACAACCATGAATGACAGCCAACAAAACAACATAAAGATGAAGGAGACTCACAAACATCACAGATACTGGGTTTATAAAGTACAAAATGAAGAATCAATGTTTTGATTAAAGTAATAAAAAACAGACCAGAAAATATAAGCAAAGAATAAGAGATCATAAAAATGAACAAGAATATTTGACAAGTAATCAAGCAGAACTTCCATATATGGAAAGTATAATAATTATTAACTCATTGGGAGGCTTCCATTGTGTAAGATTAACAGCAGATGCCTAGATATGTATCTCTCCATCCTTAAAAAAACAAAAAGGAAAAATATCCATCACCTACAACTACCAAATAACCAAAAAAAGAGTACTATAAACTATGCTGTAGATAAATTGAAAAACAAACATTCAATGTAAGTGGAATCAGTATCTGAGCTGACAGTCTAATGAGGAGAAGGTTTAACTGGAGTTAGCTGCAAAACTTGTGAGTATGAAGGCATCCTGGCAGTAAGAGACTTCAGAAAACATCAGCTGGAGTTTTACTTCAAGAAAAACAGGCCCCAACTCTGAGTGGTAACAACTGAGTGTATTCAGATCGAGTGGGTCAAAGCACCATCAACCAGGAGGTTAGAAAGACAAGAGTGGAAAGTACACTCAGCCAGAGGTAACATTCTTAGCAAAGGTCACTTTTGAGTGAGAGAGATGTTACCTTGGAAAGAAGAGGTATCCCTTGGATCAAGAAAATGGTGATAAGAGGTAAAATGTAACTAATGAAAAAAACAGTACACAAATAAGAAAGGCAGACTGAAAACAGTATCATTTAAAGAAAGTTGATAAGCCACTCAAAGCCCTGGTACTTTCTGTTGATAATGTGCACAGTTATTTCAGGAAAAGTGAACATACTTAAAATAAACAAGAAAAGTAAAAACACTAAATCTACAAAAGATGAATAGAAGTAAAAAGAAGACGAGGACCAAAAATTTTCATACTTAAGTACGGATGAAAAGTTCTATCTTAGAAGCAAAAGAAAGCTTAAACGTATCTTTGCAATTTGAATGAAAAGCAAAACATTGCAGATTTAAGAGAATATGAGAATCAGAAATCTCACAAATAAATGGAAAACAGGAAGAATAGGGAAACAGGAAACTGATGAGACTAAGAAAAGAAATTGAAAAATAAAAATTTTAAACCTCAGAAATTAAAATTAAGTTACCAGGGACTCACGCAAAAATAAATAAAATATATATGATTAAAGGTTTGGAAAGAGACATAGAGAATTAAAATAATAAAAACAAGAAATGGAGACAGATATTAAAATTATATTTGAAAGGTTATAATAGACGTTAAACAACATAGCACTTCTTATAATGTGGTCTGAGATGTCTCAGGTCCTCTAGACTGTCTCAGGTGGTCTACAAAGACAATATTATTTTCATACTAATACCAAAACATAATTTGCCTTTTTAATTCTCATTCTCAGATGGATGCAGATAACTTCCAGAGACTATATGACCTGTGGTGGCATCATTGTTCTGATGTTTGTGTATTATTGTGCTTTATAAATTTTTCACTTCAATTTCTAAATGGGTAAATATTCATAGTTAAGATGAACAAAAAAAAAAAAAACACTTTGTTTCCCAATATATTCAAGACTGTAAAGGATTCTGAAAGCAAAATGTTGATAGAAAAGACTGGCAAAGTTCAATATATATATTTGTAATTAAAATATAGAAAGAAAACAAATTGATAGAACTTATATTTAAAACTCTAATTCAAGGAATCTTTCCTTGAATAAACTGTGACTTGAATCTGCTATGGCAAGAGTAGATGGAAAACCTGGGGAAACTGGCATAGCAGTATCAACTATGAGATATGCAGTATCAACTATAAGATATATACTATTTATAGGTGCTGTCATAATGTCAAATGATTAGAAGAATGTTTTTCAAATATAGTTCCAATGAGACTAGTGCCTGACATTTTGATTAATTATAAAAAAGGATATTCAAATTCAGCTGATGAATTGTGTTTCATTTTTGGCTCATAAAGATTACAGGCTATTTAGTTAGCCTCTGTGCACCTTACTTTCCCCATCTCTAAGATGAAAATAATAACAGCTTTTTTTTAATATGGATTTTATAAAGTTTAAAGAATTTACATCAAAAGCCTGCAGAACAGTTTAGACATAGAGAAATCACTCAATAAATATTATTACTACATTTATTATCATCATTTATTTTGAAGTGAATAAATAATAAAGACACATATCAAACTTTCAGAATCAAAGTTCTCAAGTTTGTGGCACAAACATTCCTACTCCTTAAAAGTTTCATAGGTGATTCTGATATTTATTATAGTTTAAAATCATAATTTCATTTTCAATACTTCAAATAATCTTTAAGCATTTTTGTCATGTTTAGTTATTAGAATTGATATTTTCTTTATTATTACAATAATTTTCTTACTATTAACGATGTTTACTTTCATTCCATCATTAAGGTAAATTTTTATACAGAAATGATATTTGTTTTTGTCAAATGACATTTAAGATGTCAAAATTATCATATTTCTCCTTTGCATAAATGAATACTGTATTAGTTTTCTTAATTTTTGACTGCCTTTACTGACCGCAAATAACTTCTACCTGATTTTGTTATGTTCAAATGCTAATATACAATTTGACTTCATTTATTATTTACTATATCATATCTCTGCTCCTTTTCTTGAGTCTATACATTTATTTGTATTCCTTATTTTGAGGAATATCGGCTCAATAAAATGTTAACAGATATTCCCTAAAAATGGATTATATAATTAAACATATTTTGATAAATCTAGATTAAATGAATCTAAATAACTCTCCTTGATATTCAGATGTTTATTAACTCAATTAGAAATGTTTAAGAGATATCCACTTTAGAAAATGTTTTTAAAATTAATATAGAAAACAATATAATAACTTTATTCTCTAGAATTGTTGTAGTCTTAAAATTTTTATCATTTATGAGATCATTTTATTTTTTTCTCTGCTTTTTGTTTTAAAAGGCTTCATTTTTTAAAGCAGTTTTAGGTTTATAAAAATATTCAGTAGAAGGCACAGGAATTTCCCTTATGTTACCTTCCCCAAACATGCAGACCCTCACCCATTACCATCATCTCCCACCAAAATGGGACATTTGTTATAATTGATAAGCCAATACAAAGCCAAGTTTACATTAGGCTTCACTCTTAGTGAAAGACATTCAGTGTCTTTAGACAAATACATACTGGCATGCATCCACCATCGTAGTATCACACAGAATAGCTACACTGCTCCAAAAATCCCCTGTGCTCTCCCAAATTACCCCACCCTGACCCCAAACTCTGGCAACTAAAAGTCCAGCAGATAAGTAGAAAACAAAACCAAACCTCAATATTTAAGAATTGTCAGTTAACTGTAATCACCTATTCCAATACTATTATTTGACATATCTTTGAGGTATTGGTGTTCCTGAATTAAAACTATCTATGAAATATGGCAAGAAAAATATTTGATCTTTTAAAAGCATAATTAATTAATTTGTTTCCAGTTACTTTTACAATTCTTACCAACCATTAAATAGCCTTTTCATTGTTGTTAAGGAAATTTTCATGTGTGTGTGTGTGTGTGTGTGTGTGTGTGTGTGTGTGTTTTCACAATTCCAAAACTAAAAAGTTTACATTTCATTTCCACTAAATGAAGAACAATGTATTTAATACCTCCCCTTAAGCTTTCTCACACATGTTCTCATAAGATAGCAAAGAACCTAAATATTTTAAAACGCTTGGTTAGTGATGAAAAGTCAATAATGACTATATTTCAGCTTTTAGAAATCAGTGACTAAAGGTAATGGGATAATCTAGATTTAATTTGCTATAAAAAAGGATTGGATATCAGCCAGTTTTCAGATTTATTAAGAGCTGAAAATGCTGTCACAGCCCATGTCTACATGGAACATTAGTCATTCATTTTGTTAATCAAAAATAATATGGAATATAATTTATCAGGACATCAAAATAATAGCTTTTACTTCATTTCCTCACTTCTATAAGGACATGCACAATAGACTCTACAGCTATACATGCACTCTATTAGGGCTAATTGAATATAGATAGTACAATTAACCTGCTTCTTAGTAAAAAGCATTGACACTTAATGTAAAAGTCTAATCACAAAAAAAAAGAGTTTCACATTGGAAGGGAATGTGGTGAATAATTTAAAATCATCTGATTTTCTCTTACAAAATAGATTAAAGAAAGAAAAAGTTAATATAACAACACCCAAAGCAGCAATTAGACATTTGTGTTCTTAATCTTTGTTTTTTTTCTCAGATCTCCATTTCAGAAGACTTTATAGATGATTTAACACAATGACTCTTGGTATTTGGGTGCAACATCACAGAACTGAGCAGGTGGTCATGAAACCAATAAGCTGTAGAAGTAACCATTACAATATAAACTGCAAGAGTGAAAATTAATATGTAAACTCATATAAAAAATCAGCCTTTATCATGTTACCTTAACAAATTTCATTAAACAGAAATTATTTTGATGATGTATTACATTTAAGTTCAATGAATGCTTAAATGATATAAAAAAATTAATATTTCTGACTAAAATAAATTGTCCCTATATGGTGATTATTTCAAAATCTACAACTTTCAATTTCTCATGAAGTTTTTAAAAATGTTTGAATTTTTTTTTTTAATACTGAGACTTTTTAAGACTCCAGGCTGGGCTGGAGTGCAGTGGCACCATCATGGCTCACTGCAGGCTCTACCTCTTGGACTCAGACAATTCTTGTGCCTCCGCCTCCTGAGTAGCTGGGATTACAGGTGCACACTACCATGCTCAGCTATTGACCTTTTCAAAAAATGTTTTACAATGTAAAATTAATTTTTTAAAATAAAGCAAAGTTTAAAGCACATACTAGGTATGCTTGCTATGACTGTTCCCTTGTATATTTAAGGTGGACATAATTAATCAATTTTTATACTATTTCCTGCTGAATCTACAGTTAGCTCTATAATCCTTTATAATAACACTCTGGAGGCTCTCGGGATTGCTATAATGTAGAAAAAATATTTGACAAACCCAGTTTAGGCCTCTCTTTCCTTTATCTAGGGCTGGACTAAATTAACAAATATGCTAATTTAAATAAAAAATTACGTGCAATTTATTATGCAAAATTTATGTCAAAGGAAGAGAATATAAGTTATTGTAGAAACATTATTTTGTCATAGCATGTGAAAAATAATATCACTTATTTTAAGCATTTAGGAACTTTTTTTTCTCAAAGAGGTAAAAATTTAAGTCTTATCAGATTGAAGCTGAACATAAGTGTTATATTAGATGATAGTAGGTTGAGGTTCTATTTTTGGAAAGGATAATATGATAATATAAATAGGTTTTCCTAAGAAGACATGATCAACTTGGAGAAAAGAAAGCTATGTTTGCACAGAATAAGAAAGGTCTTCAAAGATCATGAGACTATTGGGCATAATATAACATGTTATAAAAACACAATAACATCTGTAACAATTGGTTATAATAGATGAAGTAATAAGAGAATCAAAGAGGAGAAATCTCTTTAGAAGTAGAATTCTAAGTCATTTTCTCCCTCTTTAGTGGCAGATGAAACTGTCTGACTTTGACTAGTCCTCTCTGTAAACATACTTGTAAGATTTGAAAAATCTCAGATTAAAATATAAGATATTTCAGAGGCAATTATGCACTGATTTCTTTTCTAAGGAATACTTTTAACAGGACATAAGTATGTCTGTATTTTTTTGGTAAATAGACTTGTAATTCTAAATTTATGAACCTCAAAAGTATTGGAAAATGGCAACACTATGTAGGCCTAAAAACTAAGATGCTAGAATGACCTGAAACCACCTTTCACTCTGATCACAGTGGAACCAAAATATGTTCTGGTGAGAGAGCTGGACCTGGTACATTTGGGGTCTCAGGGCATGATGGCGAAAGTTAAGTATGCGGCTACAGCCTCTCTTTGTAGTCTTTGTTAATCACTAGTAAAACGATGTAAGATTTGTGTTTTGTGGATATCTGTTACCATTTCAGCCTTTGAATTTGCTTAGGATCACATTAAAGATTTATTGGATTAACCCTAAAAAAGGAATATTAATAGGAGTGGATTTTGAATTGCTATAGATATTCAAAATAAAATTTTACTTTGAAAGACTTTATAAGATGCTGCATACTTTAATGTCCTAGGTATTTGCAATGAACATTGGTGTGCCAGCACCTTAAACAAACACTTTTTGTGTATTGAGATGGAAAAAGACTATAATTCTCTTAAAACAATGCAACTCAAGTTCATTTGGCAGGAATAAATTCATTGGTACAAATATGACAAAAATTAGAAACGAGGAAGAAAAATCTTATGCTTTTCTCAATAAATTGAGGAAATTTGATAAAACTCAATATTTACACAAGATAAAAATATTTGTACTCAACTATGAGTAAAGGGGAAATCACTTGATGATGTGTTAAGAGATATTTAGAAAACAACTACAATAAAAGTTATACTTAATGGTGAAAAGTTAAAATAAAATAAGGAACAAAGATGCCCCTTATCATACATCTGATTCAACATAAAACAGAGGTCCTAGCCTGAGCCCTAATATGATAGAGATGATAATTACCAGAGAGGAATAAATAAGTGGTATTATCCACAAATTGCATAATTACATATGTGAAAATTAAGAAACACAAAAAAAATTAGAAGTAATCAAATAAATTAGCAATTTTTCTAGGTTCAAGGTCAATATACATAGTCAATTGTGTTGCTCTATACCATGTTAGAAAAATTATTTTGAAACTAATTCCATTTACAGTAGCAAAATATTTAAACAACAAGATATAAAAAGTTTTTAAAAGGAGCTTTCAGAGCAAACAATAAAACTTTATTACAAAAAATAAAGGCAAATAAATGAAAGGTGATTTCAGTGATTGAAAGATGTAATGCTGTAGAAACACTACATATTCTCCCCAAGTGTATCTATGTGTTTAATGCAGACCCAATTAAAATCTCTATAGTAATTTTGTGAAACGTATGAATTAATTCTAACATTTATAAATACATGCGAGGAGTCATTAATATCTGAGATAAAATTGAAAATGAAAAGCAGAGTACATTTTTTTCCATTAGATATAGACATAGTATTAGCACAAGGATATTCATAGATTAAGAGAACAATATACAGTCCAGATGCAGATATATGCACAGAGGACTGCTGTGATAGGTTGGTAGAAAAATTCTTTTCAATGACAGTGCTAGTACAAGTGTCTCCCTCTCCAAAAACAAGAAAATTAAATTGACTCTTACCTCATACCACATCCAAAAATAGATTCCACTGTGCTGTCATTTCGAATGTGAAAGTTATAATAAGACTTAGAAAAAATAACCTGGAAGTATAATTTTATTATCTTCTTATAGGCAGATTTCTTCTACAGGAAACAAAACGCATTAACTATAAAGAAACTAACTCATTAAAAAAAATACACTAATAATAGAAATAACATCTATTAGAAAGATACCAGTAAGAAAGTAAAAAGGTAAGCCACGAAGCAAGATAAGACATGTGTAACAAATAAGATTTAGAAGGAGTTCACGTTCAGAATATACTTAAAAAGTTAAAATAAGAAAAAATTGACAAAGCAATAAGTACAAAAAATCCAACAGAAAAAAGAAAGAAAAAGAACATACGTACTTTTACAAAATTGTCCATAAATACATAAAAAGATTTCAACTTACTGATCAGCATAAATATGAAAATTTAAATAAGGTTAGATAATACTACATAACCATAAATATTTCTATTTTAAAAAAACTGAAAATACAGTGCGTTAGCAAAAATTGGGAAAAATGAGAATTTTCATTCATTGCCTTAGAAATGTAATTTAGCAGAACCACTTTAGACTATAATTTGACAGTGTCTATCAAGTTTAGTACATGCATATATAATGGCTCAGTAATTCTGTTCTGAGGTATATGCACATTAGTAATGCATTTGTATGTACATGAAAAGGCATGCACAAGAATGTTTATAACAGTATTAATTATAATAATCTCAAACTGGAACCAACACATGTCCATCTATGTAAACAAATAAATTATTTTTGTTATTTTTGTGCAATAGAATATCACAAATTTCATTTAAAAAGACAAACTACAACTATACACAACACAAAAATAAAATTTCCCTGAATATTATTCCATGAGAACATAGAAACCAAAGAAACTTTCATATTATGTTGTTGCATTTAAAACAGACAAAAGTAAGCTACAGTGTTAGAAATCAGGGTAATATTTACTAATGAAGAGGAAGGATTGGAAGACAGCATGTGGTAGGGCTCTAACATATTAGTAATACCCTATTTCTTGTCTTAAGTAATAATTATATGATTGTTTCTTTTATAATAATGTATCAAACTATACATGTATAGTTTTTTATATATTTATGTATAACACTTCAATCGTTAAAATATATGTTTAGCAATCCTACTTTAAAGCATCCAAATCCACAAATAATGGTCCATATCCTTGTTTCTTTTCTTAGAAAAACCTCAAGAAGTACAAACTCTGTGTGAAAGTTTAAAAATATTTTAAAACATTTTAAATACAGTTATATTGCGCTTCATGCTAATTTGCATTGAGAAATAATGCTAATAAACAGTTTTTAGGCAACGAAGGAGCATTCTGTCCTATATCCCTCTCAGAAATCACATGCAAATGATACAGAAAATGACTCTTAAAAGCACAAATTTAAACAAAAGAATGATAGCAAGATCTATGTTTTACAACAGTATATAAAGACGAACAGCACATGAAGAAGCTGTTAACTGTCTTGACAGAACAAAAGCAGTGTAAACACAACTGGCCATTTCATTCCTCGGGAACATGTCTCTGCTCAAGAATTAGAAGTCTAGATACCATATAAACAGTCCACTAAGGCACAATTCTAAAAACAGGAAAGCCTTGTAGGAAAGTGATGGGTTTATTCTCTGGGTTGAGTGACTCTAGACACAATGAAGAACAGGAAGGAGCCATTGGCCTGAATAAAAGTGGAATTCAAACAGAAAAGGTCATTCAGAATTACACTTTCCTTCACCACAGAAAACCAGTCTTCAGTCTTTAGTTCTTTTTTGTTTTGTTTTTAAGACAAGATCTCACTCTGTCACCCAGGCTAGAGTGCAGTGGCTCAATCACTACTCACTATAGCCTGGGTCTCCCAGACTCAAGCGACCCTCCCACTGTACCCTCCTGTGTGGCTGGCACTACAGGCACGTGCTATCACATCTGGCTAACTTTTGTATTTTTTGTAGAGACAGGGTTTTGCCACGTTACCCAGGCTATTCTTGAGCTCCTGAGATTAGCAATTTGCCTACCTCAGCCTCCCAAAGTGCCTAGGATTACAGGAGTGAGCCACCCTGCCTGGCCTCCTATACAAAATACTTAACATGATTTCTATTGACCCACACTCATATATATAATCTCCCCACTTTGAGTGTGAGCAGTCTTGTGAATATGATGTGATATCACTCCTAAAATTACATTAGAAAGATGAAAGCAATTCACAGAGGTAATTAAGTTTCTAATCAGCTGTCTTTGAATTAATAAAAGGGTGATTATCCTGGGTATGTCCGACCTAATTAGATAAATACTTTAAAAGAGCGCTTATTCAGTCCTTGAGCTCCGAGATGATCTTCTACAGGCCTTGAAACACATAGCCATATTATGAATAGCCTAAGGAGAAGGTCAGCCTCTAGAAGCTGAGAGCTTCAGTCAAGCTTGTTGCAGGGAACCGAATTCACCCAACAATCTTAATGAACTCAGATCTGAGAATCTCAAGCTACACATGGGAAATCAACAAAATCAAGAATAGATAAATGGGGTTTAAGTAAGAGCTTCTAAACAGCAAATGAAATAATCAACAAAGTGAACAGACAGCCTGCAGAATGGAAGAAAATATTTGCAAACTATGCATCTGACAAAGGACTTATACCCAGAATCTATAAGGAACTTAAACCACTCAACAAGAAAAACACAAATAATCCCAATTAAACTTTGGCCAGGACATAAGCAGACCTTTCTCAAAATAATACATACTAGCTGACATCTTGATTGTAGCCTTGAGAAGCCCTAAGCAAAGAACTTCTGCTGGGTTAATAATCGTAGTTTAGCTATGTCCAAACTCCTGATCCAAAGAAATTATGAAAATATGTTTTAAGTCACTAAATTTGTGGTAGTAAGAAATGCCCTGCACAGACTACTTTTTTAGGCAGAAATGGAAAACAAATAAAATCTCTTAGACAGGGAACTGAAGAATCATTCTCTAGATTAATGAAAGTGCTCTGGAAAAATCAAGCCAATATCAAGCTTTGAAGGTCTAAAATAAAATAATGGCCTGATTGCACAATTGACCCATAGTAATGAACCCTAGTCAGCATCTATGTGCACAGAGTATCCAATCAGTTTTCCAGTACCTCATTCCAAAATGAAATTGAAAGTAATAAGGCTAGAGCTGGCCTGGAGGTGTGAGTATCACAACATAAGTCTTGAGGAAGAAAAGAAATGCCCTTTAATTTGTGAAAATATTAAGTAGAAGAATATGACTATATGTGAAGATTAGTGATAACTTTTAAAACTAACAAATGTATTAGAAAACCAATTTCAGAAGAAAATAAAATAACTTTTGTATATTATTTAGCTAAACAATATAAATTTGATTAAATTTATTTCAGGATAAATGGAAGATAATTTTATTATATTAAGTGATTCAGCCATTAACTATATTTTTATTATAGCAAAAATGAAACATTGAGCATTGAGTAATTAAAAATTACTTCATAAGAATATATTCAGAGGCTGCAAAGAGAATACAGGTATAAGGGCCCAGACATACATTACTTTAATGAAATTTGTTTGATTATGTCAAAATTGAATAAAAAATGATTAGTATAAGCATATGCCATGGGAGATGTTAAGAATTTGGAATAGTTCCATCCTAACTACTGATTGTAGAGTTGACTAGGATGTTACTATTATCATTAACATCTATATAGCACTGTTTAGTTTTTAAACATATGGGCAAACATCACCTTGATGTTTACAATAAATAAAAATTAGGTTTGCAATATCTCATAGTATGAATCTGAGCTCTTTATATAAAATCTGTTAGTTTTTCTCAGTGTTAGTACTCACTGCAGCACACTGAATTGGGTCCTGAGTACATTAATGCACCTCTCTAAGCTTCTGAAGACCAAGGGAGGACTGTTTCTAGGGAGCTTCTGGTCCATTAAACAGAAGGAAAGATTACCAAGTAAATAGTCTAAAAATCAAAAGAGAAAGGGAGAGAGAGAGAGTTTGTGTGTTCTCAGTGAGACTATTAAAATTATATGATGGATTAAATAGATAACTATATACCTGTTAGATATTCAAAGCCCTGTTTGGAAATTCTGATTTCTGCAATGAAACACTCACAAAAAGGTTAATGATGTCCAGCCATAGACAGCACTGGGATTTCCCAGAGCCTTTCCATAGTATTTTATCATCTCTGCTGAAACTTGTGAAAAGATATAAGGTAAAAACATTTATAGTGAACTAAAATTAGAAGGAAAACCGAGGAAAATCGAAGAATGTTATGAACAGAAGAAGACATAATTATTTTTTGCTTTGTAGAATAATTAGCCTTAAAAATAAAATGACAATTTTAAATGCAATCTCATTGTTAGTCTGCTTGAAAATACAGGGAAACATTTACAATCAATGGAATTTAGAAAGCAAATAAAAACATACTTTTAATATTTGGCAGTTTGTATATATGGAACAAAAAAGTTACACAAAAGCATGGGAAAAAAATAATTTTCTCTTTCTTTGAAATATCAGAGACCTCACCAGCTGATTTTCAATATTCCATTTTCTGAAAATAAGAAATACCCTACACAGACTAGGTTTTAATTGTGTATCTGTATCTAATTTGCTTTTTCACTTCAAAGTCAGGCAGTCTTTTTTGTCATTTAAAATATTCATCAGTTAAGCAAATAGGGGTGATAAGATGACTAGTTTTGACAACATCCTTTTGCTGAAAGCCTTCTTCCATGTGATGAGGTGTGGAGGAGGAGGTAATGGCACTGGGCAAATAAGGTAGGTTTGCATTTGTAGCTCTGTTCTACCTGGAAACCAGAGGTTGCCAGGTTAAAAAGCAGGTTCTAGAAAAACTTACTCGATTAGGTTTCTAGATAAGACATCAGATTTTTTTTGGTAAAATATTCAAGAAATCTATTAAGTCTCTTCAAAGCACAAACAGATTTATCTGTAAAATGTTAGTAAACTTAACAATTTTTTTTTCCTTTTTTATTATCATACTCCATTTTGCTGGATTATAGCTGCAGTCTGAATATTCTATGTGATCATATAAGTTCCAAATCTGGATTTGAAGTTAGTAGTGGTTAGAGCATGATTCAGTTATATAAATTATATTATTTTTGTGGTCAAAGAAAAATTGTACCAGACATAAACAGTCAAGGCAGACTTTATTAAAGACTATTGCAATAGTGAAATGTTGAACTCAACTCTGTTAATGCGTGGGAGGACTATTAAGTGCTGGGTTGAGCTAGTGGAAAAGTACTGCAGAAATGTAGTGGGGATGTTTGTCAATGTGATTAGGCCATATAGGTTTACTATTTGGTTGTTAATGAAGTTAAGCTTCTACTCTCCTACAGAAACTGGGAGATAGGAGCAATGAATGTCTTAATTATCACAAATATTTGACATTTCAGAGAGATGGTTCCCGGGTTCTTGAGGAAAACAATTTTGGGTTGTGAAACCAGCAACTGGCTGCAGAAATATTTACATTTCAAATGGGGAGAGGAAGAATTTTCAATTACAAATTTTCTAAAGTAAATGCTATAAGAGAGAACAGAGGCCTATAGTCAGGAATATGGCTGTCTAAAGCTTAGGTAAGCTGAGGGAAACATCAACCCTGTTTTGGTCACTGTGAACAAACAATATTAACATAATTATTATTCACGGAGAAAAAATACATAACAATATGCATTTCAAAAAGAAATTTCTTAGATAGATTTTTGCTGTGAATTGAATGTTTGAGACTCCCTAAAATTTATATGTTAAATCTCTAATTTCCAGTATGGTAGTATTTGGAAATGGGGCCTTTAGGAGTTAATTAGGTCATGAGGATGGAGCCCTCATAAATGGAATTACTGCTATTATAAGAACAGCCACTAGAAAGATGATTTCTCTCTCTTCCATTTGAGGATATCCTTCTAAAAACCAGGAAGAGGAACTGGCTAATATGTTAATCTTACATTTCCCAGCCTTCAGAACTATGAGGAATAACTTCTGTTATTTAAGCCACCAAATCTATGATATCTTTGTTATAACAGCCCAAACCGACTCTAACAATCTAATCTTTATAAAAAGTAAATGTCAGCCACGAAAAGTGCATACTATTTATTTTTATACCAAAATTTTGTGTCTAAGAAATTTAATAATTAAAATAACCTTTATCTTACAATATTAAACTTGTACAATCTGTAATAGCAGAATAAAAAACTTCCAAAAAACAGATAAAAATTACTAAAGTTAGAAAGAAACAAATTAAATATTCTTTTGATTTCATAAATCATTCATCCAAATGCAATAACTAAGAATGTCACTGCCTCATTTCCTTGTAGCTCAGTCTCGCTAATTGTTAAACCAGGTTAAATAAAGGAAAGATATATCCAGCTGTAAAGCCTCTAGTTTTATTTATCATCTGTAAATAATTTAAGTCAATTATAATGTATCTAGAAGTGTCTTAGGACATACTTGGAACTTTCATACATTTAAAAATAAGTAGTCTGTTACTATTTAAATCAGTAGTGCACAAATAATGTTTCAAGCAATTATATATACAGAAATAATATTTTGTTCTTTGTAGTACCATTTAAGGTGAACAGGACATGTATCACTATACACAGTTCAGAAATAAACAAATAGAAATAAGAGAAATTAAAGATCACTTTCTATAGTGTAATAACCTGGCAGAGGCAAAAAGTGAAAAATAAAAGCAAAATATGTAAAACAAATGCTATTCATATATCAGTTAGTAACAAAGGTAATAGATACCAAAATCTTTTTCTGTTGAGTCAAAACACTCAACAAGTAAGTTTTTATTTCATCTTTTGTTATTTGCTTTTTAAAAAAATGTTGTCAACCAAAAACTGAGGATAGACTAGTGCTAACTTGAAATGTGTTTTCAAGTGGTATTATACGTCACAGAAACATTTGAATATTCTGCAACTAAGTGGGCGATGAACATGTAGTGAGTAATGAACTATCTACAATTATAAAAGTAAGAAAGGTGCAATATTTATGTCAAATAATGTGAAAATAAGAGAGTAGGTAAACATGAGCATGCAATGTTAAATGGCCTAGAGATAAATAAATACTAAGACTTTTTTAACACAGGTGATCAGAAGATTATTAATAATCTTGATAAAGGACCCAGACCATTTAGGATGGATTAGGCTTTACTACCCAGTAATAGGTTCCTTGTACCTCATATGCCAAAACTATAGATACAGCCATGGGAAAAGTAAGTTTACTGAGGTAGATGTAAATAAAGCAAATATGTCATATATTTTTTATTTTTTTTAGTATCAAATACCAGTTTTACAGAGAAGAAACATACAGACACCCATGTGCATGGACACAACACTCAATCTAGAATATGCCATAATAATTTAAGTTTTTATTAGAACAGGGATAATAGAGATAACCAATAGAAGGTACATATTTTGAAGAAGATACAAAAAATGCAGAAAAAGAAAGAAACTTTGATTTGAGTGCTAAGTACTCAAGATGAAGTAAAGTGCAGATTTAACCTTGGCCAGATATAAACTTCTTTGTTTATATCCAGACAAGTACTTGATATTATAGCCTTTCTTCGTCTTTGTTTTCATCAGTATGTATCTTAAAACTTTAACACCTAAGCCACATATCTTGTGATCCACATAAATTTATCTTTGTCAAATGTTAAGTTCCTTGTTGAAACTCCATAAATGTTTAGAAAAATGGAACTTCATACTCTTGGGAGTGTGTTTTCTGTTGCTTTTTGCATCTCTTAAACTTTTTTGTTAAAAGCCAGACATATTGGGTAGAACAATGAAAAGCCTGGTACCTGGTTTTTATGCCTGAAAATAGAAATGCATTTTTGCTTCTATTGTGTCCTTAAAATGAGGATTTAAGTTAATCTCATTAGAAATTAGGCCATGTTTGAGGTTTGTTATTAACCTATGTTCAGTGAGTCACAGGTTACTAATTCCTTTAGCAATACATTGTATTAAGACAGAGGTTGGTATGGCAGGTGGTTTTTGCTTGTTTTATCATTGATTTAGTCCTTCGGATATTCATTCCAGCCTTGCCTTTAGGTTTTTTGTTTAGTTTAGCTTTTCACTATGCCTCAGAGAAGGTTCTTTTCAATCTCCTTTCCCTCTCCTGTGCTTCTCTCAATATTATTTTTCTGTTATTTGCCACTCAACACTTGTTAAATAGGGAGGGTTGGAGCATTAGGAAGATCTTATGCATTATTATTATTCTTTAAGGCTCAGTCTTTAGAAGATTCAAACTCCCTGTGTCTCAGGAACATGGCCTCCTGAGTATTCCTTCCTCTCTTCCTGCTGGAGTTCTAAGTCTAGCACACATTTCTGCTCTTACCTCAGGAGTAGGATTATTTTCTCTTCTCTTTCACATACTGCAACAGGTTTTCACCAGTAAGGGAAACTGTGTTTCTGTCTTTTCCCCAGAGATATAGATTTGTTCCATTAGTAAAACAGTGCAGAAGTGTGCCTGTGAAGTTTTATGCCCTTCCCATTGTAATTCCTTTCCACATCCTATAAATCTGTAACACAAGGTACCCTTATTTAAAATGTTTTCCAATATTTTCTGTGATAAGAGTACAGACTCTTCCAATTTCTGCTGCACCCTGGGTTTTATGCTCTCTCGCAGTACACAATTAACCTCCACCAATTCATCAATCATGCATGCTGAATTCTTACTGGTGTCTGATTTCATCTAGTCCAGGTAAGGTAATGCTTAATTCTCTTCTTCCATTTGGACATAAGTTTATCTTTAGTTTTTAAACCAGTTAGTTGCCTTGCCACATCTGCTTTGGATGGAGTTTTTAAAGTCTCAAGCTTACAATTTATCCAATGTTTATTTTTCTTGTTAGAAAACAGAGGGAGTAATGCAATTTACTAGCTTAAGGGACCAGGAATAGTAAGCATAAATAATTAAGGCAGAGTTCTAATATTAATGGTGTTTACTACTTATTGGGGAACTAATTTCAGGATGCTTATAAACTCATATAAATCAACTGAAAAAAATGTTTTATTAAATGATGTTTAAGGGAGAGCATGGTGGCTAATGCCTGTAACTTCCAAACTTTGGGAAGTTGAGGCAGGAAGATATAGGAATGGGAAAAGACTTCATGGCTAAAACATAAACAGCAATGGCAACAAAAGCCAAAATAGGCAAATGAGATCTAATTAAACTAAAGAGCTTCTACACAGCATAAGAAACTATCAGATTGAACAGGCGATCAACAAAATGGGACAAAATTTTTGTGACCTACCCATCAGACAAAGTGCTAATACTTAGAATCTACAAAGAACTTAAACAAATTTACAAGAAAACAAACAAGCAATGCATCAAAAAGTGGGCAAAAGATATGAGCAGACACATCTCAAAATGAGACATTTATGCAGCCAACAAACATATGAAAAAAAGCTCATCATCATTGGTCATTAGAGAAATGCAAATCAAAACCACAATGAGATACCATCTTATGCCAGTTAGACTGGCAAACATTAAAAAGTCAGGAAACAACAGATGCTGGAGACGATGTGGAGAAATAGGACCACTTTTACACTGTTGGTGGGAGTGTAAATTAGTTCAACCATCGTGGAAGACAGTGTGGCGATTTCTCAAAGATCTAGAGCCAGAAATACCATTAGACCCAGCAATCTCATTACTGGGTATATACCCAAAGGATTACAAATCATTTTATTATAAGGACACATGCACACATATGTGTACTCTGGCACTGTTTACAATAACACAGTCTTGGAATCAACCCAAATGTCCATCAATGGTAGACTGGATAAAGAAAATGTGGCACATATGCACCATGGAATACTATGCAGTCATAAAAAAAGGACAAGTTATGTCCTTTGCAGGGACATGGATGAAGCTGGAAATCATTATTCTCAGCAAAGTAACACAAGAACAGAAAAACTAACACTGCATATTCTCACTCATAAATGGGAGTTGAACAATGAGAACCTATGGACACCAGGAGGACACCATCACACACCAAGGCCTGTCCATGGCGGGGGTCTAGGGGAGGAATAGAATTAGGAGAAATACCTAATGTATATGACAAGGTGATGGCTGCAGCAAACCACCATGGCACGTGTATACCTATGTAACAAATCTGCACGTTCCACACATGTACACCAGAAATTAACGTATAATAATGATAATAAAAATAAAGTTAAAAAATAAAAATAATAAAGATTGCCATGCCATAAAAAAAACAAAATAGCCAGATGTGGTGGAGCCTGCCTGTAGTCCCAGCTATTCTGGAGGCTGAAACAGAGGATTGCTTGAGCCCAAGAGGTCAAGGCTGTAGTGAGTTGAGATTGCACCACTGCACTCCAGTTTGGGAAACAGAGTGAGACCCGGTCTCAAAAAAAAAAATTGTTTAAAATAAGTATCTTTAGAAAATCATTATAATAGTAATAATTACTGGCTAAACTGGCATGTGCCTTTTAATCTGAACTAAACAATAATTTTATTTATACATTTCACTCTATGCTTAGGAATTTTGATACATTCTTTATGGTACAGTAAACAACTTCTTTATTTTGATACATCACTATATATATCACTATATTGCTATAACTTAAGAGTTCTCAAAATATTTTTGAAATTAAAATTAGATAGAGTGGTGAAATTAAAAAGGAGATATTCCAGATCCAGCAGAGATATAATTGTTTCTCTGTTTATTTTAATTGTACTTAATAACTCACTAATAAAAAAATTTGATTATTAAAAAAACAAATATTTAAGTTTGTTTTATCTTCAAAAACTATACATAAGGTGAGGCGTGGTGGCTCATGCCTGTAATCCCAGCACTTGGGAGGCCAAGGTGGGCAGATCACTAGAGGTCAGGAGTTTGAAACCAGCCTGGCAAACATCATGGAACACCATCTTTACTAATAATACAAAACTTAGCTGGTTGTAGTGACACATGCCTGTAATCCCAGCTACTCGAGAGGCTGAGGCACAAGAATCACTTGAACCCAGGAGGCAGAGGTTGCAGTGAGCTGAGATGGTGCCACTGCACTTCACCCTGGGTGACATACTGAGATTCTGTCTCAAAAAAAAAAAAAAAAATTACACAACAATAACTACAATAGGTTTATATTTCCTTAAATTTTCTCTTCAAATTTTGATAGAAAGATATTTTGTTAAAAGAAATCTCAGGATAGCTAGTTACATAACTATATATGATTGGCATTCTTATTATATTAATTAATAAATCATAGTTGAAGATAAATGCAAATAGTCTCTCATACACATTGGTTAATTTGAAATAGTTTTATACATAAATATAAATAGGCTTTTCATTCCTAATGATTATTTATGAAAGAAAAATATAATTGAGTTGGCGAATTATATACCAATTGGTGTTCTACTAATGAAATAAAAATAATAAAATATAAATCCACCATCGAGTTAAAATTTAAATATGTAACTTTTAAAGGCAATTTCCACTTTCTAATTCTATGAAAATTAGGTAATTCAAGAACATGAACATTATTGGGTTTTAGAATTAAAATTCCTAAGATTTGCAAACATCTAAACCTCATTAGCATTTTGAAGATGGTCAAATATAATATAAACAGAACATAAATCAACATTTATTATTAGTTGCATTTCAGTATATATGAGTTAAAATTCTTCCCATATTAATAATTTTAAGATTATATTTGCATAATTTAAAAACATTTTCAGAAGTTCAATTTATACAAAATTTATTATTGCTATTACATAACCTTTAATGTAGATATTTTAGGTTCTACTTTATAAAGCCAAGGAATTTTTCTTAATTAATAATGTGCTAAAAAATTATAAATGGTTATTAAAATTGAATAAAATATTGTCTAGAATTATCTAAAATTATCTTTTGATCTGATAATAAATTTTGTAATGTTACCAAGTCTCAGATTCCCAGGCTAACTCAGGGAATTTTTTCTTTGATAATACTTATGCTAAAAAGTAATGGGAAATGCCTAATTTACTCTGATGAAATATTAATTTTAAATATATTAATTTTGTTTAGTCAATTGAAAAATAGCCTAGCATGGTGGCTTATGTGTGTAATCTCATACTTCAGGAGGCCAAGTCGGGTGGATGGGTGGATCCTTTGAGCTCAGGAGCTCAAGACCTGTCTGGGCAACATGGTAAAACCCCATTTCTACCAAAAATACAAAAAAATAGTTGGGCATGGTAGTGAGTGTTTGAGGTCCCAGCTACTCAGGAGGCTGAGGTGGGAGGAGATTGCTTGAGCCCGGACAGCAGAGGTTGCAGTGAGCTGAGATAGCACCACTGCACTCCAATCTAGGTGACAGAGTGAGATATCATCTCTAAATAAATAAAAAATAAATAAAGGAAATGAAGTCAGAGAAACAACCGATTAAGTCAGAGAAATATTCCCCTAATAGTGTAGAATAGTAGTCATCACAAATAACAAAACAAATTTATGTACCTGATAAACACATATATATATATATACATACATGCACAATTGCATCAATGAAGAAAATAACTTATGTTTTTAAAAAATTTTATAAGCTCTATTTACAAGTAAAAGCATTTATGTATCAAAAATGATAATAAACAATTGATATTACAAAAGTTCTTTAAGAGAACATTCATATCCTAGTATAACTGAAACATTTCAAAATGCTCAACTAGTAAATACTTTATTTAATAAATGAATAGTTAATAAGCACATTTCTATAGCACATAGTATGAAATAGTTTTATTCCTTTTTATAGTACGAGACACATTAAACACGCACACACTCCTGTAAACCTTGAATGAAAATGGTATGTGATAAATGGAAAAGTAACAGATAAACCCAGTGAAGCAGAATGAAAGGCTGTGATATGATTAAAACATATTTGCAACTTTTCAATTTAACTAACAGAGGACAATGGAACCAAGTTAACAGCTTACTTACTACTTTTATTTCCTATTCAAGTAAGTTCTTGTCTTTTGACTATGTTAAAAGCTAAAACCTTTTATGAGTAACCTAATTAGTTAATACATAATGAATTCCAAATGTCTAAAATAGTTCATTTATCAGTTTTGAGGATTTTCATAAGTCCAATGTAATAATATCACATAAACTTGTAATGCTATTTTCAATTAGATTCTTAAGCTAAGGGAGATCAAACTACGATTCCTGTGTAGGGTTGTCTTATTCCTTAGATCCAGTAATTACATCTTAATACTTTTATTCCATTTATAATTCCCAGCGATTTTGCTTTTATTTGGAAGTAATCTTGTTCACATCACTTGCCTTACTTTGCATTTAGGATCTCTGTTCACTCCCTCCCCACCTTAAACTATTTGTTTAGTTCTTAGTGATCAAGTTTTCCCCTGAAGTGCTATTTGTTTTCAGTTTCATGTCATTATCATTCTTGAATAATCTTTTTTCAATAATGTTGCTTTTTGACACATATTTTATGTTTCTAATTGGGTAAAAATGGTTGCATTTAAAGCTAATTATCAAAAATTATCTATCTTCTTAGTTTGCATATATATCATATGGCAGATGAACCAAAAGGAAAGAAATCTAAACACAAAGGTTCATTCTTAAAGAATAGAATTAATTTCAAAAAATTCAGGTATGCCGAGGTGATAAACAGAAATGCAATGTGACCTTGAAGATACAGGATATAAGGTCCCTTAGGAAGAAGGACTCGCCTTGTAGATCAATGTTTTGACTAGAGCAATAAAAGGGAATACTAGAGCCACCTGGTCTGGGGCAAGCAGCCCTTCTAGAAGTGATTCCATTCTATTAAGTAGAGAGTTACACGCACAGAGGAGCTATTGCAGTACAAAGCAGTCAGACTCTATTATAACAGTAAAACTCACCTTGCAGTAGTCAAATATGAAGCCTCTAAGAATGTCATGGCTCCTCCCTCATTCACAAGACACCTCTGTAAATAGAATGAAAATCCCATTCATTCCATGACCAGTTATAAACATAAATCATGAGTCTGGCTCAGAATAAGCACACACACACAAAAAAAAAGGAACAAGAGAGAGAGGGAAGAAAAGAGAAATTGGTATGATTAGTGACCTATTTCTCCTATGGAAAGAAAAAGACAAAAGGAATACAAAACCTGGCCAAGTGTGGTGGCTCATGCCTGTAATCCAGCACTTTGGGAGTCTGAGGTGAACAGATGAGCCTAGGAATTCAAGACCAGCATTGAACCTAGAGAATATTGTTAGTGAGGAATCTTCTTGAGGTCAAATAACCAGTAGTGAGTAGTTTTTTGTATGAGTTTGAAGAATTATGGTAAAGACCAAATATAATTTTATTAGAATTTATTTTATAGCAGTTTTAGTTCCATAGCAAATATGAGCTGAAAGTACAGAGAGTTCTCATGTACTTCCTACTACCCACACACCTACAACATCCTCCACTATAAACATTCTATACCAAACAGTGATATGTTTGTTACCATCAATTAACCTACATTGACACATCATCACCCAAAGTCAATAGTTTATATTTTTATATTAAGGTTGACTGTTGATATTATACATTCTATTGGTTTGACAAAAACGTAATGACATTTATCCATCACTGTAGTGCATTACAAAATAGTTTCACTGCCCTAAAAATCTTCAGTGCTCCGATTATTCATTTTCCCCCATAACTACTGGCAACCACTGTTTTTTTTACTGTCTCCATATTTTGGCCTTTTCCAGAACATCATATAGTTGGAATTATATAGGATGTAACCTTTTCAGATTGACTTCTTTTACTTAATAATACAGCCTGCCTGCCTGCTTTCTTTTCTTTTTCTCCCTGCCTCTCTTCCTTCTCCTTCCTTCCTTCCTTCTCTCCTTCTCTTTCTTTCTTTTTCCTTTTCTTTTCTTCCATCCTTCCTTCTTTCCTTCCTTCCTTCCCTTTTTTCTTTCTCTTTCTTTTAATTGTTCATTCATTTGTTCTTTCTTTCTTCCTTCCTTCCTTTCTCTTTCTTCCTTTTTTTAATTCATTTCTGTCCTTGACCTTTACTGCCTTTCACAGATATTTCATTTTTTAAAAAATTCAAGGTTTGTGGCACGCTTGGGTAAGGAAACTCTATTGTGCCATTTTCCTAACAGCATCTGCTCACTTCATGTCTCTGTGTCATATTTTGATAATTCTTATATTTGAGAATATTTTGCTTAATTATTATATTTATTATGATGATCTATAATCAGTAGCCTTTGATGGTACACTCATAATTTTTTGAGGTGCCATGAACTGCCTTCATATAAGATGGTGTATTTAATTGATAATATCGCATGTGTTCTGACTGCTCCATCAACTGCCATTCCCCATCTGTCTCCCTTTCTTTGAACCCCTCTATTCCCTGAGACACAACAATGTTGATATTTGGCCAATTAATAAGCCTACAATGGCTTTTAAGTGTTCAAGTTGTAAGAAAAGTCAATCCATGAGGCAAATTTTAGTGTTGTCTTATGTTAATAAATTGTTACAACCACCCTGATCAGCAGCTTCAATATCAAAGCAAGATCTTCCACCAGCAAAAGACCTCCAATATCCTGCTTGCTTCAATAACAAAGCAAGACCTAGCACTAACAACTTGTTGAATGCTCAGATTATTGGTTTTTTTTTTTTTTTTTTTTNCTCGGCTCACAGCAACCTCCGCCTCCTGGGTTCAGGCAATTCTCCTGCCTCAGCCTCCTCAGTAGCTGGGATTACAGGAACGCGCCACCATGCCCAGCTAATTTTTTGTAGTTTTAGTAGAGACGGAGTTTCACCATGTTGACCAGGATGGTCTCGATCTCTTGACCTCGTGATCCACCCGCCTCGGCCTCCCAAAGTGCTGGAATTATAGGCGTGAGCCACCGAGCCCGGCCAGTTGCTTGTATTTTTATCAGTTAAGTATTTTTAAATTAAGGTATGTACACTTTTTGGTCATAATGCTATTGAACACATAATAGACTACAGTACAGTATAAACATAACTTGTATATATACTAAGAAACAAAAAATAATGACTTGTGATACTCATTTTATTCCAGTCATCTGAACGAAATCTGCAATATCTCTGATGGATACCTGCATGCAGGTGTTTCCTCCTTTTCATATCATAGCTTAATAACACACTGCTTTTTGGCTCTAAATAATATTCTATTGTATGGGTGTAACACCATTTATTTGTCCATTCACCTACTGAATGATATCTCAGTTGCTTTCAAGGTTTGGCAATTATGAATAAAGACACTATAAATATCCATGTGCAGCTTTTTGTTTGGAATAAATTTTCACCTTTTTTTGGTAAATATCAAGGAGTCTGATTGCTGGACTGTAATGTAAAAGGATGTTTTGTTTTGCAAGAAACTGCCAAAATGTCTTCCAAAGTAGCTGTACGATTGCATTCTCATGAGCAACGAATGAGAATTGCTGTTTCACAACCTCACCAGAAGTTGTGATCATCAGTGTTTCGGATTTTGGCCATCTTAATAGGTGTGTAGTGGTATCTCACTGTTATTTTAATTTGCACTTCTCTGATGACATATGATGTGGATCATCTTTTCATAAGCTTAATTGCCATCTAACTGTCTTCTTTAGAAAGGTGTCTGTCCAGATATTTTACTTATCGTTGAGTTGGGTTGGTTTTTTGAGTATTGTTGAGTTCTAAACGGTCATTATATATTTTGGATAGCAGTCGTTTATCAGATATGTCTCATGCAAATATTTTCCCCCAGTCTGTGACTGTATTCTCACTCTTTTGACAGTGTTTTTCATGAAGCAGAAGTTTTTAATTTCAATGAAATTCAGCTTATATATGATTTTTTTTAAGGATCTTACTTTTGATATTACATCTACAAATATCGTCACTATATTCAAGGTCATCTCAATTTTCTCCTGTTATCTTCCAGGAATTTTATAGTTTTGCATTTTATGTTTAGATACATGATCCATTTTGAATTAACTTAATAAAGGGTTGAAAGTTTGGGTCTAAGATACATTTTTTTTTGCATGTCAATGTCCCGTTTTTCCAGCACCATTGAAAAGACTGGGTTTTTTTCTCCATTGTATTGCCTTTGCTCCTTTGCCAAGAATCAGTTGACAATATTTATGTGGGTCTGTTCTGAGCTCTCTATTCGGTTCCATTGATCTATTTGTCTACTCTTTTTACAATACCACACTGCTTCCATTACTCTGGATTTACAGTAAGTGTTACAGTCAGGTATTATCAGTCCACTCACTTTCTTCCCCTTCAATATTGAGTTAGCCACTCTGGGTCTTTTCTTTCTCTATATAAACTTTGGAGTCAGTTTGTCAGTATACATAAAATAATTTCCTGGGATTTTAATTACATTGCATTTAATCTATAGATGAATTTGGGGAGAACTGAGATCTTAACAGTAATGAGTCTATCCATTAACATGAAGTATTTATCCATTTATTTGGTTCTCTTACCTCTTTTATCATAATTTTGTCATTTTTCTCATATAGATTTTATACATTTTTTAGGCTTATGCTTTTGTATTTCATTTTTGGGGCATTAATGTAAATGTATTGTGTTTTTAATTTTAAGTTTCACTTGTTCATGGTGAGTATACAGGAAAGTTTGAATTTTGTATATTGACCTTGTTTAATGCAACCTTGCTATCATTGCTTATTAGTTCCAGGAGTTTCTCAATTCCTTCATATTTTCTACATAAGTAATCACATCATTTGTGAACAAAGCTAATTTTGTTTATTCTTTAATAATTTGTATATCATTTATTTTCTTTTTCTTGTCTTATTAAATTAGGCAGACTTCCAATATGATGTTAAAAACAAGTAAGAGGAGATATTCTTGGCCTTGTTTCTGATCTTTGCTGGAATGATTATAATTTCTCACCATCAAATATAAGATTAAGATGTAATCTTTTAAATATGTAATAATCCAGAATTGCACACTCTACAGTGTAGATATTTAGTTCAGAATGGGAAACGAATAGTAAATTAAAAGGGATGAAAAGTAAACGACTTATTGCCTCATCAATAAAACCTACCAAAGAAAAAAATCACAAACCTTGAATAATATAACCATTTAAGGTAAACACAAGAAAGTATAATAATATATACTTATAGCAAGTCATGCAATAATGGAATGTCAAGTAGAGAAAAAGGAACTCACTTTTGTCTTTTTTTTCATTCTTTTTTTCTCTGTTTCTAATAGGGGATGAATTAACACAATCTTTAAGAAACTAGAAAACTAAAAATCTTTATAATAGTAATAATTTTAAAGTTAACTAGTAGAACCAAAACAAAAAAAAAAGTTATTGAATACCAGAAAATATACATACTCAAGAATAATACTATTAGAGTATATAGTAAAACATAATTCAGAGCAGAAAATAAATCATAGAAAAACAGGGAAGATATCAGAGCAAATGTATCTGTCATATCAATAAGTGTAAGTAAACTTTACCCCATTAAATTAAAAAATTATATTAGAAAATAAAGTATAACACAACTTACAGTGTGTACAAGATACTTATGTAAAAATGAGGGAATGTGTTCTCTTTCTGGGTCCACAAAGGGGCATGGATTTAATGGCAAGAACTCTCAGTGCCATGCCCTCTCCCATTTCTCTCCATCCAGGAGATTTAATGGTTTATGTTTGAATTTTGCAGGCACAAGAAGCAACTAAGAGTCAATCAGCCCAGCGAAAGTTCTAAGGAACTCCTTTCATTGGCCCAGGGTCTTAGAGAAGGTGGGGGTTCCTCCCAGATTAAAAGTCCCCTTCTTCCACACCCCCCCCCCCGGACACCATGTTTGGGTCCCCTTTCATGAACACTCTCTCATGGAAACCATCTTTCTCTCTCCTGGATTTTCCCTCTGAAGTCCCCTTCCACACTCTCTCATGGAAGCCTGTCTTCCCCTCCGAAACTCCATTTATCTCTATTCCCTTCCACTCAGTGTGGAAGCTGCTCTCCTCTCCTGGATTCCATCTTTCTGGATTCTCTCACTCAGTGTGAGAGTTAGCTGTTTCTTTTTCCTTCTCCTGTTTCTCTCTCTCTCTCTCTCTAAACAAATCACTTTCTACAAACAGTTTTGAATCTGGCATTTACTGCTCACTGTGCCATGGTCCCCTCTCTCATTCTCCAGAGGGCAGGAGACCAAGAACCTGGAGAAACGTCCTCACAGAAGAGTTGAGAGCACCCTGAACCCCAATATTACATTTTGGTGAGCCAGCCAGGAGAGGGGTACACCAGATAAAGGGGTACAGCCAGAAGAGGGGTACAGCTGGAAAAGACTTCAAAACCATGAGTAAAACCAGCCCCATTCTGTCCTGTCTCTTTAAGAACACCTGAGCAGCGGTGCTGAGTCACAGCAGCAAGGCCGGCCAGAATTAAAAGCACAGTTTTTACCTGAGGGAGCCTGTGGGGTGGAGCAGGCGAGCACTGTCCCCTGGCCTTTCACTCCTTGCCGGCCGGGAACCGAATGAGGAGACCATGACCCAGCCCCACGGGTGGGCCTGGGTGACCGCAGCAAGCATAGTCTACAGCACTGCCAGCTGAGAGAAACGCAATGGGAAGGTGCTCGGTCTGTCCTGGCCAGGCGTGGAGGCTCTAAACGCTGTAACCTCCCCTAACGCACCTGCCACCTGCGCTGAGCAGAGCAGCGCAGCAGCGCTTGAGGAAAGCGAAGCGGGTAAGTGCTTTTGCTGGCTGCGCTTGGGGAAACCGTGGAAACTGTTAAAAACCGCAGTCAGGGATGGCACAAGGGAACTTCCCCTGGGGCGTTTGCCTGCCGGGATGCGGGTACCTGTGTGGGCAGTGGCTGAGGGAGCGGCTTGGGGTGCACAGATGATCCCAACAACATGGCGGCTGCGGGGGGCAGGGGGAACTCACGGCCGTCCCAACAGGGCTGTGAATGCTGCTTTTAAACTGACATGGCAAGCGGCTTTTTTCCTCTGCTGGTGTGGCTGAGGGAAAGGAAGTGGTTGCTGGCCGTCAGCCCCACCTGGCTTTTAGGCAGGCCACACAGCCTCAGGGTGCAGCATTCTCATTCAAAACAGGGCTTAAGAAAGCTTTCTGCCTTCTTATGATGAAGGTGGCCTGTTTGCACAGTTGGTTAGGGTGAAGGACTTGCTAACTGCAAGGTTGCTGGTTCAACTTCATGTTGGAGTCAGTGTTGAATTGGTGAAGTATTTTGGGGAAATTCAGAAGCTGAAGGCTATGGGACTTTGTGTTTGGAGTATAATTTGTCTTGCTTAGAACTGGCTCTCTCTGTGGCAGAGCTTTTCCATCTAGAAGATCATAGTTAAACTGGTTCCAGGGCACATATAGTTAGTGGTAGTTCTCACGACCTTAAGAGCATTTTCCCACATTCGAAAATTGGTTAGGGGAGAGGAGGCCCGGGTCCTGAGGGTATTGTTCCAGCCTCAGCCACATGTCCTGCCTTCTTTGAATTGCGTGCTCTAATGGCCCCTCCCTAGAAGTTTACCCTTCTGGGGCAGTTTTATAAATTGGCTTGTGTAAATTGGACTTTTGCTGGGAAATATTGGTACCCATCTCCTGAGCCTCGCTGGCCTCTCTGCAGTCCTCTCTCTCATTCTTGAGAGAACAGGAGACCAAGAACCTGGAGAAATGTCCTCTCAGGGGAGCTGAGGGCACCCTGAACCCCAATATTACAAAAATATAATTCAGAAAAGTTGTTTAAAGGAAAAGCATAGCAAAATTACACTCTGCTAACAATCAATAAATTATATATGTATTTATATGAAAATAAAAATAAACACATATAAGGACGGTATACTTTCCAATGTGATTAGTTTTTTGCAAATCATGTTCATTAGAATGTTAATGTTCATTAACCTCTTAAATTATTAAGAGGTTAAAAGTGATATTTTATTGTTTGAATTCACATTTATATATGAATAAATCAATTGAATCATGTTTAAACTAATTATTTTCTTTGGAAGTATTAATGTTCCTTGTCCATTTTTAACTAAGCATCAGCCTACGTTTTTGCTTAGAGTCATTTACTGTGGATGGCAAAAAGACATGTGCTACAGGTTTAAACTATAGTCAAAAAACCTGAGAAGACTAATAACTGAGCCAGTTATTTTATAAGCCAAGAAACAGGAAGGCTACTAACTGAGCCAGTTATTTCTATGAATGCAGGATTTAGCTTTCCCTTTTAATGATAATGATTTGAAATTAGAATTATTCCCTGTTTTTTAGTTAATCACACCATGAAAAACAACTACCTGATAATCCGCCATGCTTCACTATGTGTAGAAGAGATTATCTAGAAAAGTGTATTTATAATTATCTTCAATAACACACACTTGGCAATCTTCAGTGGTTCTTAACTCTCCAATCTATTTCCTTCTGTGTTCCAGTTTTTTTTCTCTTTAAATTTACACTCTCATATCGGAGATGATATGAGGTTTGTAAGCATCAATGTATTCTTCCCTTTTCAAAAAGATACCTATTAATTATATTTCATTGATTTTCTAAATTGAAATAATAATTTTAAAATCCTAAGTAATATCTTCAACTATGTACACTAACATTTTAATCAATCATGTATTTCGGTGGTTCAGGAACATCTATAATTTTGAAAGTTCATTGATGTAAAATTTGATATATTCTATTTGTTCACATAATCTTCAAATTTGATTTCTATTTATAAGTACCTCTTCATTCTTTCTTTTTCTGATTGTATTTGGTTGTACATATGAGATAATATACGTGATTGTTATCCTTGTTTGTTTGTGCCGCTATCATAAAAATGCCATAGACTGGGTGGCTTAAACAACAGTGTGTTTCTTACAGTTTTGGAAGCTGGCAAGTCCTCATTCAAAGAATCAGCAGATTTAGTGCCTGGCGAGGGCCTACTGCCTGGTTTTTAAATAGCTACTGTCTCTCTATATATACTCCCACGGTGGTAGGAAAGAGATAGAACTCTAGTGTTTCTTTTTTAAAGGTCCTAATTCCATTTATGAGAGCTCCACCCTCATAACCTACTCACATACTTAAGAACCCACCTCTGTCACATTGTAGGTTAAGATTTCCACATATTCTGGAGAGGACACAAACATTCAGTCCATAATAATTGTACATAATAGATAATTATACATATGATGATATATATGATTATAAATATTAGATTACTATATGATTATATATTATTTTATATACAAATCATAATTTATGATTCTGGTCAGATGACGTATAATTATAGTAAAATCTAATTTTATCAAGCAAATCTAATTAATTTGAAAAAACAAACCAAGCAGAAAATATATTTAATTTTTATTAACCAATTTTCAGAAGAATGTGTAAAAAAATTTTAAAAAACAAAAAGCATCTATATTTTTCTGTTTTTAAAAGCTACTTCGATAAAAGAAATTAGAATTTGCTAGTCTCCTTAGCCTAATATATTATTAACTTGATGGCAAATGATTTCGTTTTAGAATAATGAGTGTAGTGTTGTCTGCCTTTTCTCATATTTATTTGTAGAAGGTCATTATATGGCCGGAATGAATTCTTTATATTAACATATGCACTGTATTTGTATATATTTGTGTACATATATATTCATTATTTTCTACTCTTTTTCAGGTTGATCAAATATTTTCACTATTCGATTTCCTTTTAAGTAACTTCTTGCTTAGTTTCTTTACCGTTACATTAAAGATGACACTATGTATCCATAACTTAATATAGCTATTTAAATTATTACTGTTTTTATTCTCTCACATTCTAAGAGTCTATTTCACTTTAACTCCTTTATCACGCTTCTACCTTTTGTTCACTTGTCATCTATTTTAATTCTGCATATATTACACCTAAAAGACATTATTTTTACTGTTTAAAAATTTAATATTCATTTAGGTTTACTGGAATATTTACCTTTTCCTGTGTTCTTGATTTTATCAGTAATAATCTGATTCTTTTGGGAATCATTTTCCTTTATCTAAAATCATGTGTATTTACTGAAATTGTGTGTATGCTCATTTGAGCCACTTTTCCATTACAAGCCATGTATTTCTAGAGGAAGGTTATATACAAGTTAAAATCTGCCATTTTGCCTCAGCACAAATGTTTGAGCCCACTGGTCAAACTCCTGAAATCTTTCCAGGAAGCTGCTGATCGTCAGCTTCAGGTGTTTTCTGTCTTGGTAAATAAACTGCTTTTCCCTGGTGCTGACTGCAACCAATTATTATTTTGGAGAGAGAGTTCAACAACTGCTGGACCATCACCTGATGGTCACCTGACATTCCTGGGGGGAGGGCCTCTTCTGCCCTGCTCATACCTGCCTATCTACCTACTCTAACAAAATAGAGTTTGAAGATTTCACTTTGCCTACATCCTATGTTATTAATATATGTTGTTTTGGCTTTTAGCTATATGCTATTATATTATTACCTACAACAATAATTTTTTTCTGGATTCATTTGACTGAACTCAGAAATAATTCTATTTTTTTAATAAATAAAAGCCCTGGGTATTCAAGAAATTGGACAGATATAAAAGACCAATAAGTGTAAGGAAAGTTCTAGAAAATGAAACAAAATTTATAAATTTCCAGACATTGGTGACATATACTGACATCTCAAGAACCAATTTTTCAACATTATTTTCATAATTCTTTTCATTCTTTAGCTTAATATGATCGGTTTAAGACTAGTTTCATAGCTGTCACCTTTGAGTTTCAGGTATGAGATCTACCAATGAAGGCATCACAAAACTGTGATATACCATATCAGATGAACTACTTTTCATATTCTTTTAGTTCAGTGGACTATTTCTCACCTGACTTTTCCAAACCAGATAGAGTAACAAGAGGTGAGGTGCCTCTGGGATCTTTATTCAACTTCCCCAAGATTTCTGTTTAGTTCAGAGATTGCTAGGGTGATATATTAGAATTACAATTGTATCCTCTTTACACTTTAATTCAAAGAAAAATGCCTACTGAGGAGCTATTCAGACAAGTCAGGAAGGGTTGTCAAACTAGGATTTGCAGTAGAATCTATGTAATATAAGTCAACAATGTCAAGAACAGTGTTTTGCTTTGATTCTTCTTTAAGGTATATTTCAAGTTCTACCCTGTTTTCTTCCTCATGATTACTGCTACCCCCTTAATCTGGGGCTTTCAGGATGTATCTTTATACAAAATATCAACTTTTTGAACTTCCGTATTTGCTTTCCTTGAGTCTAATATTAGACAATAATAAATTCAATTTTTCCAATTTTCAGTCAACTCACATCACTTTCAACGAGCTTTCAATGGCTTCTCATTGTACTTATACTTAAAATGAAATCTCACTTTTTACTATGGCCTACTTGTATGATCTATTTTTACAAACCACATTTTTTTCTACACTCAGTCTCTTGTGTTTATCAGAAATAATGTTGTGCTTCATTAATTGACACACAAATAATTATGCCTGAAATATGCTTTGTACATTTCTTACATGATCAGCTCTTTCACTTTCTTTTAGCTTATGCCTAAATGTCACTTTCTCAGGAAGGCCTTCTCTGGCCACCCAATAAAAATCTCTCTATTATTTTCCCAATCTCTTTTTACTTTCATCATAGTACTTGTAATAACCTGTCATTACTTTAGTTGTGTAATAGGTGTTCTACACTCTAACTTCCTCCATCAGAATGTAAGCTTTCTAATAAAGATCCGGTGATGTCATTTTCACCTTGGTATTCCCAACACCTAGAGCAGGGACTTGAATGTTAGGCCCTTTGTAAATATTTGTGGCTGAACAAATCCAGATAGAGCTTCTGAATAGGCAACTAAACAGGCCAAGAAGTTTGGGAGAGTTTTCTAGGCCACTACTTACATTTACTGAGCTAATTAGAGACATTATAATGTCGTAGAAAGTGAAAATCATATCAAATCAGCTAACGTATCATGTCACTTACTTAAGAATAATTCATTCAATAATTCTTAAGTAAATGGATCCCAGATAAGGCCATATTAGAGGTCTTACTTCAGGTCCACTAAATTAATTTCATATCTTTTTTAAAAAAAAAAAACATGTAACCCTGTTACATTTTGATTTTCTAGAGATTAAAAGAACAGTGTCTCAAGCATTGTCAGAATAGCTGTTACATAGAGGAGACTCATTAACTTTGTTTACAGGTGCCTCAGAACATGAGCAATCCCTCTCACTACCTCCATCACGTTTTTCTTCACCATTCCTACCTATTGCCTTCTCCTTGGTAAGTATAAAACACATTGGCTTCTAGAGACTGGAACCCTCTGAAAATATGAGATATTTCTTTTAACAGTGCAACATGTATGCTAATAACAGTTTTTTCTAATTTTATATATAGCCATCTTTTTCGCAAAATTTATAGATAATTTAAAGTAGGGGTATGAAAACTACATAGAGAAACTGAAACTATCAATCATTAATTGACTGCACAGAGCTAATGAAGACCGATAAATTCCTTACTTGCTTATCGAAAAGGTACTTCCTTCTTATCAACTCTTTTGCTTGCCCCACTCCCCATAATATGCCTTTCATAAATGGACTTGTCTCTGGAAGGTAACCAAAGTTGTCAGAAGCCTAAAAGTTGTCATTTGCAGGATGATTGACCAGACAAAATAAAAAGAGGAGAATTATACATACAGATATTCTAATATGTATGTGGGTGCATACATATGCGTATATATGTATCTGTAAATGTATATGTGTGTATAAGTGTTTTTACTTCACATGCATATAAAAAATTAAACCAATCATGTAATGAAAGCCAGGAGGGGCCTGGCATGGTGGCTCACACCTGTAATCTCAGCACTTTGGGAGGCCAAGGCAGTGGATCACCTGAGGTCAAGAGTTTGAAACCAGCCTGAGCAACAAGAAGAAAACTTGTCTGTACTAAAAATACAAAATTAGCCAGGGTGGTGGTACATGCCTGTAATCCCAGCTATTCGGGAGGCTGAGGCAGGAGAATTACTGGAACCGAGGAGGCGGAGGTTGCGGTGAGCTGAGATCCCACCATTGCACTCCAGCCTGGACAACAAGAGCGAAACTCCATCTCAAAANAAAAAAAAAAAAAAAAAAAAAAAAAAAAAAGCCAGGTAGGACAGTAAATGATAAAAGTGAAACATATATCGTAGAAAGGAAAAATGAGGAAAGAAAGAAAAAGAAAAGGAGAAAAAGAAAACCATCTCAGGAAACATTGGATGATAAATTGCATAATTATGCACAAAAGAAAATATCTTATGCAAAGAAAATTACAGTTGAGGTTCAGAAAAAGTAGTCATCAGAATAAAACCTATCTTCCCTACACCTAGATGCTTTACAACAGGTATAGAAGGGGAAGGTTAGGTTTATTTTATGTGTCTCCAGAGAACAGGATCAATGATTGGAAGTTATAGATTGGCGGATTATAGCTCATTTGGATGAAGCCTTGCATAAGTCAGCAATGTCCGAAAAACGACGAGTGGATGCACACGGTAGAGGGTTTACCATTGCTGGAAGAATTCAGGCCTGAAAATGACACCAAATTTCCAGGCTACAGAAGAAGAAATTTCTACATGGGGAAAAAAATATTGGAGTTGATGAGGTTTTCAACCTTTTATTTCTTGGCTTCTTAGTTCACTATACAAACAGGTTTTTTAGTGAACAGTTTTTTTTGCTTCACAATGTACATTTTGTGTCAATAAATCTCTATTCTTAGGCTAGTTGTCTTTCTTTAATACATTTATATACAATAATAAGGTACAGTGTACCATTAATCTAGGAACATGAGAGATATCTTTGGTGAATTAAAAAAAGGCTTGATTACTCATTTCAGTACAGATTGTATGATTTTATGGTTAAGTAATCAAAAATTGAATTAAAATAAAACTGTAAACACACAAACAACAACAAAAACCTCATGCAAAGGAAGAACTTTAAGTGTTTAGAAGATACTTTTTCTACAAAATAGAGTCTCCTTGAAAAGATGGCAAATTTTCTATTTCATAAAATATCTGTCCTTTACGTATATTTAAATAAGATGTATTTTCTCATGAATACCTTATGAGCTTTCGCTAAGATATTTTCCACCTACCATTTATATACCATTCAGAATTACTTTTATTTTATATGTTTTCATTAAAGAAAGCAAGCACTTGTGTAAGTATCAAAATCTAGAATTATTTGTAAAAAGTAAAATATTTGTTTTCACTTAGTATGAAAATATTAATCCCATAATTAGATGCAATTAAAGAAATCACAAAATATGAAATCGTAAAATATTGAATAAAAGAAAATATTTAGTCTGATTTTCTCTCCATAAAAGAGATTAAGGCAATTTCGTTAATTATAATTCTCTAACCTACCCTAAAACATTTCTAGAAAAAATTTTAAATCATCACATTTGGTTAACCTGAACTTTCAGTGACTATAACATTGTTATATGTGTTCATGGTCAACTTTGAGGTGAGTACTTAACTTTATTGCCTGCTAAGCAATTTTTGACAAAACTCGGGGTCTGTACATAATCACACCACTGGGCCTAATTCCACATATGTAAATAAGTTTATCTCTTTTGCCTATGCTCCAGCTATACTGGATATTTTTTTTCAGGCTTTAAAAATGTCAAATTATTGATATTTCTGAATTTTTAATAAAACTTCACACTGTGCTCAAAAAGATCAGGTCATGTCACCTTTTTGATAATACTTATCCTGACATCTGACTCAAAAGAAATTCCCTTCCTTATTATCAATAGCTGCAAGTTTTCCAAAAGTTGAAAGTTGAGTGATTGATGCAAAATACCAACAGACACATTGAAATTTTCTTTAATGAAGGTAAAGATTTTTACTTATTTACCAACATGTAAATGAGTAAATTTTACTCAATATCCCACCCAAAGTAGGAAGCATAGTTGTATATCTGATCATGATGCAAACTTCCCAGGCCTACACGTTCCCATGGATAAGCCAAGGTGCAAACCCTTTCACTTGGGGTCAGGATTGCAATGGAAGTGTGACAAATCTCTCTGCATCACTCTCAGTTGTATGTTTATATCCTCAAAGCTCATTTGTAACATGTGGGAAACTGGCTATATACTGCCCTCTCCTCTGGCTACTTGCCATTATAACCTTGTTTAGCGTGACTATATGAGCAGTAATTTTTCAGGAGTACAATCCATTTTATAGATGAATCAGTCTTTCCTGAACTCTATTTCTGAAGTATTCTACTGCAAGACACATATAGATGTATTACCTCATTTATGTAATTTATTAGATTTGTTCATTCATACGTCTGTCTCTCCTATTAAGTGTCCATTCCTCAAGTAAAATAGTCTTCTTTGCATTTGTATCACCAACAGCTAGCAAGGTGATCAGGTCATAAATGTTAGTGATATTTGTTGACTAATGCACCATTTACCTGTATTTGCATTATTATAGAACTTCTTCTCTGTGCTTTCAGTTATGATACTTTACCATAATGTATTTCTATCTTGAATGAGATAGTAAATTCAATAAATCTTTTTACATAAAGCATAACACTGATGATAACCCATCTGTTATTACAACTCCTTGCTCTCTTATTTTCAAATAATTTGAAAATCCACTTGTTTCCCAATTTTTCACAGCTGCCCTTCTCATATTCTATAAATATACTTTCTTCTCTTCTCCCTGCATGTACTCTCTCAACAAAACTTCAAGAAGTTATTCCATGGCTTCTGAAATTACTCTGAGAGGTGGCTTACTTATTTTCAGGCTCAGTCTCCACTTCTTTTGTACACTTAAGTCTTAAACTTAACAACTACCAATTAGATATTAACCTCTATGTCTCCTACTCACATCTAAAATTAAATGATCTAAAATAGATAACTCTTCTACTCCAATATCTATATTTCTATTAGCTATATTATAGTTATCTCAGTCATCTATACATAGGTTTTTCTCACATTGTAAAAAAAAAAAAAAACTTTCTCTTCCAACTATGTATATTTTAGCCTGTTAACTTTCATAGTGAATTGCTATGTACTGGCTTAAAATAATCATTTTGTTGTGCGTACAGAGTCATACAAATGTTGTGGTAGAAGAGTTTGGAAAAGAATGGCTTATCTCTGTGGTATGGACCCAGGATAATTGAATTTTTATATGGTCGCTCAGGGCTCCCAAAAGGAAGCTTACTAGCAAACAAGATGAAAACTACATCACCTTTTATGACTGAGCCTCAAAATACAATAGCATTTTTTCCACATTCTCTTGGCTACAAATAAGAAACAAGCCTGCTCAGATTTAAGAGGACAGGACATAGATTCACTTCTTGATGGGAGAATGATCAGGGCCCCATTGTAGAAATGCATGTGGCATGGCAAAATTTTCTTTTACTATAGATGAAAAATATAATTTCTCACAGTCTGTTTCTGGGTCATGGTTCGCATCATTTCTGTAGGCAAAGTACACTCATTTTTACCCCCTAAAACTACCAAAGTCTCAGCTCATTACGTTAGCTCAAAGACTGCCCCAAGTTCAGATACTCATGATCTACATCAGATCCACATGTAGACAGGGCTCCTCAGGTGTAATTCTTCTTGTAAACTAGAAAGCTAAGATATCTACTACACCCAATATACAATGGTGCAAAAGGACTGACATAACAACCATAGGCACTGAATTATTCAGCTCAGGCTGCCATAGCAGAATACCACAGACTGGGTAACTAAAACAATATAAATTTATTTTTCTCATGTTACTTGAGGCACGAAATCCAAGATCAAGGTGATGGCAGGGTTAGTTTTTGGTGAGGCCTCTTTTCCTGAGTTATGGATGTCTGCCTTCTAACTGTGTGCTCACATGACCTTCTCCGTATTGTAGGTGGATGCACTCCTTGTGTCTCCTTTTCTTCTTATAAAAAAAACACCAGTCCTATTCTATGAGGGCTTCCTGCTTTAAGAACTCATTTGAACTGAATTATTTCTTAAATTTACTACCTCCAAATATAGGTGCATTGTTAAAGTTTCCATATGTGAATTTAGGGGGACACAATTCAGTTTCTAACACCCTCCCATTTTAAAACAGGGAAAATCTGAAGCACATTATAGTCACTGGTCCATAAGCAATTCTAAAATCCAGCCAGGATCATGTTCCCAGTTTTCTTGGGAGTTTAGTTTAATGTCTCTCAATTCTGACTTCCGGGATCTTGGTTCTACTCTCTGTGTAATCCCCTTTTTTATTTGAATATGTAAAATCACTCAGTCTGCAACTGAGTAACTTTCTAACTTCTTCCTATTTGTGAAAGGTTTATTTTCATTGTGTGCACTCATTAGCCTTTTTTTTTGAAATGGAGTCTCACATTGTTGCTCAGCCTGAAGTGCAATAACACAATCTCAGCTTACTGCAACTTTTGCCTCCCAGGTTCAAGCGATTCTTCTGCTCTAGCGTCCCGAGTAGCTGGGATTGCAGGCATGCACCACTATGCCTGCATTAGCCCTTTCAATTCTGACTGATACAATTTTTTTACAGTATTGTAGACTTGATCTACACCAATTGATAATCCACTATGTTTTAAAAACCAACAAAGTAAAAACAATACCTATGCCCATTGTGTTTGCCTAGAGAAATAAAACATATTGCTCGTATCTAGGTTTATTTACAGCCACTTGTCTTAAGCTGAAATAAATGGGGGATGTTCAACCAAACTAGAAGGAATTAATTCAGAGGGTAACAGAACCTTCTGAATTTTGAGCAAGTGTAAGTTATCAGAAAAGACACTGAACTTCTAATCAGTTTGATCCTAAATGCTACATCTAAAAGACCATTCCAAGTAACGTACATTAAACCAATGTCACATGCAAGTCAGGTTAGTGGTGAGGAGTCAGTATTCCTCAAGCAACAAATTTAAAATCTGAAGAATCCTCCTACAGAAAAGAGAATAAGGCAGAGGACAAGGAAAGGCAAATAAAAGGAATATAGATATCCAGCACAAACAACTGAAATTTCTGATTTCCATATTTTTACTATTGCGTTCCAAAATATTCTCATATAGAATTAATCCTCATCCTTTTGTACTTAGTTTTAAGTAACTTTATATCTCCTAAATGTGCAAATGATGTCTAGCAAGAGCAAATTCCCAAAAGGGTAGGAGCTTCAGAGTATTGTCAAAACTCATTCAACATAGCTGGTTATAAAGCATCATTAAAGCTGAATTAATGAAACTATTTATTAGATAATACATTATACTGAATGGAATTACAAATACAAAATACCTTTTTTAAAACATTCTTTGGCTGGGTCAAAATTTTTCGAATAGGAAATTATTAGTATTTCCTAAGTATTCGTTATAAGAATAATATAATGGTAAAAATTAATTTTATAAGGATAACAACACATATAATAAAAGTCAAGTAAAACAGAAGAAAAGCGAAATTGAGAGTGTACATTCATGTATTCATGATTCTATTTTTAATGTTAATTTTTCTGATAAATTTGTAGTATAACTCAATCTTGTTTTGGTTTACATTTAGAGAAAATATATTAAAATATTAAAAAACAAACTTTATAACACATCAAAAATAATGTTTTAAAATATTGCAAAATTACATGTATGATTAGAAAGTTAGTTCAGACTTTTAAGAGTTGTTTTAATGTTATTTAAAATGCCAGACCTATCAATTCAGTTGAAACCCAAGAGCAAGTATTAATAACTTTGTCATTCTTATTTACGTAGTGAGATAATGGATACAAAGATTTATGGTTTTTCTCTCATAACAAGAATTAACTAATCAATACTATAAGTAAGGATGTTAATGCTCATTTAATTAGAAAAACAAGTAATCATTTATCCAGAGTACCTTAACCCATAGACCTTAAGAATTATTGAAATTAAATCTACTTATATTCAAACTTAAAGCTAGATGATAATGCTTAATGTTGTATCAAATTTGCTGATGTTTATATCTGTGTATTTTCTTTCAACCAAAAATGTCACAACATAACGTAGCACCTAGAAAGCATAGAACTAAACAAACCAATGTTTTCCAAGAAAAAAATAAATCTAGCATTCTGAAAGTTAAGTAAAACATTTTCAGAACTCCTAAAGAATCTTATCCATGAGGTAAATGAACAATATATGGAAGCTAACAAATGTATAAGAGATACACAACTTCAAAAATATTATATTTCTAATCTGGTCAGGACAATGAACTTTACTGATGTGAAGTTAGCCTCTGTTCCCTGACTATCAGCAGTGATTATATGTAATTAGCCTTTCTTTACTAACTATACGCAATGATGATATTGAGACCTGACCCCTTACAGCATTCTTAAGCCCTATAGCTTCCTCTAACATGATTATCCTCACTGGCCCTAGAATATTTCTAGATAATAGTATTTCTATATCTTGCAGACAAAGAAATTTGCCTGTTAATTATAGGTATGAATATCCCTTGATGCCTATATATCAGGTTAACTCTGTTTAGTATAAATATGAAAACTTGACATCATGTATATGTATATGTTTATATGTAATATATTCTGACATATATATTTTTATTTTAGTAACATAAGAATCTGGGCGTTTAATATATTTTTCCTAAACTTTACTAAAGAGCTACTTTAAAATAACTTTGTAAATTAAATTACTAAGAATGAATACTGTGAAATAATATAAAATGAAATTAACATCTGGCTAATTATCAATGTATAGAAAATATCTTATATATAGGTGCTTGCTTTTTTCTAGATGTTTATTAAGTGTTTATTTGAAGCATTGCCATATATCAGTTTTACTTCATTAAATAAAATTAAATATATATTTTCCAGGTCGTACTGACACTTCAATGTATATTATGGATATTTTGTTCTGAGTAGAGCTTAAGGTAATTTTTATACAGCAGAAGTACATAGTCTGCCAAAAAGAGAAAGGTACTGTACCTTTAGATAACATGGGTAAATTGATGCATTAGAGAAATTCTGCACATCATTTATACATGTCCAAATGTAATAGCATAAAATGCATCACCATAAATCATTTTTCTTTCATTATTTAAAGTATAGTAAGGTCACCTCCAAAGTTAAGATAATATTAGCCATTTTTTTATTATGGGGTAGAAAATAAAACCAGTAATCTCTTACAGGACTGTAATTTTTCCTTTGAATTTGGTTTCTTCTCTTTCTCTCTCATGATATTTTGATGCTGGTTTTACCAGGGAAACAAAACCCATGATAATGTGGAACATAAATTTCCAGAACTAAATGGAGTCCATTAAGTGAAATGCTGAACGCAAAGCTGTTAGATAAGAAATGGCAGGTTACTATAAATTAAGCAATAACTATTCAGGAGAGTATGACAGTATAATTTCAAGACTCTCAGTAGCTCATTTATCAACAACTAAGAATATATCCTGTTTACAAAGACTAAAATTTAACAGGGAGTGAAAAAAACATGTAAAATCCTTATTCCTGTTTTTGACAGTGCGTAAGAACATATTCTAACCAGATTACTGCTGAGTCCATACTGCCTGGTGATAGTTTGATTATACAAGGGCCAAAAAATATGAAATCTTTTAAATTTATTTAACATGACTTTAATCTATTTTTAAGTCATTTTGAAGAGCTTGGGCTGCTGTGATAACTCAATGGAAAGTTTCTATAAGCTATTGAGTATAGTAGTAGTCTATTTCTCACATGTAGAAAGACAAGTGATGTAGATAGATGATAGATAAGCAGATACAGATATGGATAACCAGTTCACACTTTCAAAATGCCAAACATGACAGTTGTGCCCTAAAAAATATGTGCATTGAGAATAAGAAGAGGTGACAATTTACATTTAAGGATCTCACATTCATGAGTCAGTGGATATTAAATTCCTCTTCTCCTAATGCTGATGTTGATATTGATGAATAATTTCCCTCTAAGAGATATGTTTGCATCTTTAAACAAGAAAATTATTCCCTAAAAGAGATATTTTAGAATTGAGTAAGGAGCTGAATATAGACACATATAAATGCTATTTTAATTGTTCACATTAAAACTCATTTATACCACTCCCTCCTATTGGAAGTGTGATGAATTCTTAAGTAGCTACAGCTCCTGTTTTCCATTATTTAATGGTTGTGGTTGAGAGTATTGCACAGGTACCCTAACCCTACTTTACTAAGTTTTGGCATTTGACTTCCAATTAATGAGCATCAGCTCACAGGAGCAACAAATATTTTAGAAAATTTAATAAAGTTATTAATCATAATATTACATCATAAAATTAAAATATAATATAACCACTAGTAGCTGTAATCATTTCATATCATTGTCAGGTATTATATTGTTTGTAAGCTCACCAATAGATCTCTGGTTAGGTGACAAGTAGCTTGAACTGTATTTTATACTCATTCGATCTGTTTCTCATCATCTATCTCTACTACATTAGAAAGTATCGGCAGCTATAAATCATTAGAATTCACTGGTTAGAGTTTTATCAGAGAACTTTGGATGTTTGCCAGAAATGAACTCAGATAAATTAAAGAGAATTCTCACTGAAATATCTATTGTTCAGATAAGTTATGAGCACGTCAGGCCAAAATCTAGAAAATCGAATGTTTTAACTTAGTAGAAAATGCACAGGTGTCCATCATAAATTGTTAAATAATTGTAAATGCTATGAATTATTTTAATTGCTATCTATCCTCTCTTCTCATCCCCACCAACAGACAGACCCTGATAAAAAAATGAAACACACATTGTTAATGTGTGAGATGGGGAGACACTGGAAGAGCAGAGGGAAAGTTATAAACAGAAGAGATGGAAAGTGAACTCTCCCAATAGGGGAGCATTATTAAGCCAGACATTGCAGTGAGTAACCGAAGCTTAAAATTTGTAGAGGAAATATTGGAAACAGTATAAAACATGCTTCAAAATCATCCTGAGGCAAGGTAGCTGAAGTAATTATAGCTTTATACCCATCATTCATTCATTGGTTAGGGGCTGCCTTCAAATGGACATTAAATCCAAGTCCACCCCAACCAGCTGCACTTGTAGGCAAAGCATATTCTGGCAACCCAAGGATGGCACTATGACCATAATGTTGATACTGACCACTGGAAATCAGGCTGATGAACACATATGAGTTACATTATAAATATAAAATGATATATATTATTATTAATAATACATATAATTTATACATGATAATATTACATATTATATGTTTATATGTACACTATAATATATATTATGTAAATATAAATATATTACATAATGTATATATTATGTGTGATATAAATATATATTATATTTTATATATTTATGTAATATAAAAAATGTAAAATATATATTATATGTGTTTATAATGTATATGTAAATATATAATATATAATGTAAATAGTTATATTTTTATATATCTATACATATTATATTTTCTTTACCCAGTCATACATTAATGGACACAGTATGATTTCATATCTTTGCCATTGTGAATAGTGCTGAAATGAACATATATGTACAGGTATCTGTGTGATCTACTGATTCTTTTCCTTGTGTAGCTAACCAGTAGTGGAATAGCTGGATTGAATGGTAGTTTCATATTTAGTTCTCTGAGAACTCTCCATACTATTTTCCGTAAAGGTTATAAGAATTTAAATTTCCACCAACAGTGGATAAGCATTTCCTTTTCTCTGCATCCTCAACAATCTTTTAAAAAAAATTTTAATAATAATCATTCTGACTGCTGTAAGGTGATGTCTCATTGTAGTTTTTATTTGCATTTTTTGATGATTAGTAATGTTGAGCATTTTTTCCTATGATTGTTGGCCATTTGTATATCTTCTTTTGGAAAATGTCTTCATATATTTTCCCACTCTTTAATAGGGTTACTTGTATTTTGTTGTTGTTGTTGTTGAGTTGTTTGAGTTTCTTGTATGTTCTGGCCCTTATTTCCTCACAATTCAGTGAATGTGATCCATCAAATATACAGAATTAGAAATAAAAACCATGTGATTATCTCAGTAAATGCAAAAAAAAGCATTTGATAAAAATTCGACAAGGTTTAATAATTAAAAACACTTTAAAAACTAGGCATCAAAGGGACATATCTTAAAATAATAAATGTCGTATATGACAGACTCACAGCCAACATCATACAGATTGGAAAATAGTTGAAAGCATTCCACTTAACAAATGGAACAAGACATGGATGCCCACTTCACCACTCCTAGTCAACATAGTACTGGAAGTGCTAGTGAGAGTAATCAGACAAGAGAAATAAATGAAATGCATCCAAACTGGAGAAGAGGAAGTCAAAGTATCACTGCTGACAATATGGTCTTATTAAAGACCATATTGACTCTTCCAGAAGACTCCTAGGTTTGCAAGTGATTTCAGTAAAGTTTCAGGATACAAAATCAGGAGCATTCCTATCCACCAATAATGATCAAGTTGAGAATCAAATCAAGAAGTCAATTTCATTTACAATAGCTGCAAGAAAAAATACTTAGAAATATAATTAACCAAGGAGGCAAAAGATGTCTACAGGAAAACTACAAAACACAGGTGAAAGAAATTATAGATGATACCAACAAATGGAAAACTACGCCATGCTCATGGATTGGAAAAATCACTGTCATTAAAATGATAATACTGCTAAAGCAATTTACAGATGCAATGAAATTTCTATCAAAATACCAAAGTTATTTTTCACAAAATTAGAAAAAAATCCTAAAATTTATATGGAATCCAGAAAAAGCACAAACAGCCAAGTAATTCTAAGCAAAAAGAACAAGTCTGTAGGCATCCCTTACTTAACTTCAAATTCTACTACAAGGCTGTATAAACAAAAACAAATTGTACTGGTATAAAAATGGAATTATAGACCAATGAAACAGAATAGACCAGCCAGAAATAAAGCCATATGCCTACAACCGAAAGATCTTTGACAAAGTTGGCATTTGTGTGCACTGGAGAAAGGAAATTCTTTTCAATAAATGGTGTTGGGGGAATTGGTTTGCCATATGCAGAAGAATGAAACTGGACCTCTATCTCTTATTATATACAAAAATAAGCCCAAAATCAATCAAAGACTTAAAGGTAAGACCTGAAACTATAAACATACTAGAAGAAAACCTAGGGAAAACTCTTCTAGATTTGGCCTTGGCAAATAATTCATGACTAAGACCTAAAAGGCAAATGCAGCAAAACCAGAAACAGGCAAATGGAACTTAATTAAACTTCAAAGGTTCTGCACAGTACAATAAATAATTAACAGAGTGAGCAAAAAGGCTGCAGAATGGGAGAAAATATTTCCAAACTATGGATCTGACAAGGGGCTTTTAAAATTATTTATTTAGAGACAAGGGCTCATTATGTCTGGCCTTGAATTTCTGGAATCAAACAATCCTCCCACCTCAGCCTCCCAAGGAGCCATATCTACAGTAACGCACCACCATTCTAGTTTCTTATTATTAACTTTATATTTTAATTATTTAATTTGGAAACTTCAATATTTCTCTGTGATATAGAGACATATTATGCAAAGCAATATAACTTATGAAAAGGTATATGGGAATTAAATGAGAATATACTAAAACATTAAATTCTATCTACTGAACATTATCTGAATAAATTAATATTATTTTTAATGTAGCATATTGTAGCTGTGGGGAGGGAGCAGAGGCATCTCAAAGACACTTTCAGTTTCCCCAATAGGATGTGCAGAGGTCCTTGCCCTCTCTTGCCCCAGGAATGGGGGAAAGAGCCCTTGAGTTGCCAAAAGCTTACTGTTCGAATAAATATCATGGACCCAAAGAGTTTAGCAGAGAGCGATTTATTAGGCAGAGAGAGAGACAGAGAGAGAGAGAGAGAGAAGGACAGACAGAGGCAGCTCCCATGGGAGGGGATATCTGCACAGGAAAGGGGCAGTCGATATTTAACCTTGGAGTTATTCCCGCTCCATTGATGTTCTTGTCCAATGAGAGGAGCTCTTTCAGACTTCTGCTGGAGCCATTGATCTTTGACTTCAATACTTGATTGGCTGCTAGGTCAACAACAGATGCCCTTTCTCCCAGAGTTTTTCACCAGCTTTTGAACAAAGCAGCACACCTGGAATTTCTACCTAGCCCACCTGGGGAAAGTCAGACAAAGAACTTTACCTTCCTGGATGGGGATGTGGATAGAGGCATGGTGCTGGAAAATTCTTGCTTTAGAAATGACGCTTATTGTGGACTCGGTTTTCCTTACCACCGTCCCTCAATATTTTAGGGGAATAGGGTGAAAAGTATATAAGAGGTCTTTACTATTTTTGCAACTTTCCTGGAAGCCTAAAATTAAATTGTTAAAAATTTTAAATAAAAGTATGGAAGACATCATGGGAAAACTATATATTTGATAATCATAATTAATTTTATATTTCATACTTGTCACATAGATATCATTGATTCTGCTTTTACCTCAAAACTGACAGCTGATAGATTTTCAGGAAACACCAGTGTTTTGTGGGCTTTCATATGAGAAACACTACCCTAGGCATATACTGTATAAGGCGGGCAGGCTATTTTGCATCTTTACAGTAAAATTGCAGCAGAAGAAATTAGATGCTGTGTATTTGCTACTTTCCCAGAAATAAAGAAAACATGATTTTGGTGAAGCAAAAATCAGAAGTAGACTGTTTCCAACAGATTTTATTAATTACTTTCTTCCCTGATGCCTGGAAAGCTGATGTTATAATTAAATAACAAAAGCATCATACTTCAGGCAGAAGGAATACTATCCTCTTAGTACTGCTGGTTAGTAAGCAGGAATAAATCCATTGTTCAGAAGAAATTACAAAATTTTATTCCTACAGACTCTCTTAGCATGAACAAGCCTCCTTCAGTGGGAGCTCCTTTGGTATCTTCCTTAAGTCTGATTCCCTGCTGACCACAGGATGCCAAGCGCAGCTTGCCCTTAGCCACCTGACTCCCCTGGAGGACTCAAGGGAATGAACCAACATGTTCTGAGGGTACTCACCAAATACAAGGTCTATAAATGTCTGAATTAAAAACCTTATTTTGATTTTGTATGCTTGTATATATTACAGCTAAAGCTTTTAGTAATATAATACTGAAGAAGAAAAGAAGAAACTACAACAGCAATACTGTTCACTTTTCGAAAAAAAAAAAAGATTCTTCAAGACATTAAATCATTTCCTAAAGTATTTTATCTTGTGATTCACCATAGGAGGATAAAGTCATGTCATATAGATATATTTAGAAATGAAATTTTGTTAGGTGTCCTGTAATTTATATATTGCTTGATAGCTTAAGGACACTTACACTTAAATTTACTTATATAATTTAAAATATAATAAAGATTAAATTAAAATCAAACAAAAATAAAGATAAATGACAAATAATAATTGCTTATCTAATATAGACTTATGTCAATATATTTATAAACTGAATTACGTGATAAAACTCTTACAAGCTACAAATCACTCTTTGACTAGTGTTCTTTTTTTTCTGTCACACACATTTTCCAAAGAAGGCATAATGTTTATAGTAATAGGATATATGAGTCAATAAATAGCTCTTGAAGATGATGGAATGCCAAAACAAAGCAGAAGTATTTGATAACCACCAAAGCATTTGTTTGTATATATGTCAATATGATGAATGTTATTCTCAGTAGTCTAAATTTTTACCCAATAACGAAATACAAACATTAATGTAGATTTCAAGTCCTACTAATGTTTTGAATTAGTGTGATATTCTGTCATTGAATAAAATAAGTAAAGCGTAATATAGTAAAACTCAATGTAAAGGTGTTTTCTGTTACAGGACTATAAATTAGGAAATTTATTGTTTATGTAACACTTAACCATAGGAACTTTTTAATTTTAATAAATATACCCTATTTGCTATTACATAGGAACATAATTTTTTCCTTTTGACTTGTATTGCCACATTTTGAAATGTCAGCTGTGAACATTTGGACAACAATGCCTGCCTTAAAGACAGGTTAATATTATTTCTTGTTATAAGTCAGCAAATGCATAGAAATACCATTAAACAGTATATGCTGAAAAAACCAAAATGAGTTGTTTGTTAGTCTACTGAGGGAGCTAAGTAGTAAATACAAAGTAGAAACTTTCAAAAACTCATTGAATTCTCATTTTTAATTTTTACTTTACATTTGGTAGTGAAATTATAATAATCTTAGTTATATATATTTATACAAATACTTCATCTATAAAAAAGCTTTATTTGCTTAATTTTGTTTTGCTTAAGTATTAAAATATATATGTTTATGCATTTAATGTATGTCCACACATAAATCCATAGGTAAAGTGGTATATTAATGGATCTTTTTCACAGCCTAAGTAAAGCATGATCAAAACTTATTATTTCAGGAACATTACATATATTTAAAATAATATGCAGGCAATATTTACAGCAGCCTTGAAAATAAGTTGGAAAGAAAAAATAATAGTACATATATCTCTATAGTGAATCTTAAAGAAAGAAAACACCGAACATTTTAATTCAGTGTATCAAATATAAAGTAGAAAATGTAAAGAAACACAATTGTGTTGAATAGAAACTCAAATTTTTCTTGTGTAGGTATGTAGCACAATGTATGATGGTATACAATAGGTAGAAACAGAAATGAAAGCTTTAAAAGTAATAACAACAGAATTCAACAACAAAATTAGAATATCTTAGAGCACTACTATTGGTAAATAATTCAGGCTGTATTTAAGAATGTGACAATAATTAATTAATAAAATAATGATACTGTACTTGTGTTTCTATTTTATAGGTGAGAAAACTAACAGTGATGTTGAATTCCTTTCTCAGAATAAAAGGATTTGAATCTTTAAGCTGTCTCTCTCTCTCTCTCTCTCTTTTAAATGGAGTCTCACTCTGCCACCAGGCTGGAGTACAGTGGCATGATAGCTCACTGAAACCTTTGCCTCCAGGGTTCAAGCAATTCTCCTGCCTCAGCCTCCCAAGTTGCTGGGATTACAGGCATGTGCCACCACACCTGACTAATTTTTGTATTTTTTATTTATGAATTTTTTTTTTGGTTGGGGGGTGGGCGGTAAAGGTCCCAGGGATTTACTCTCTGCCTGCAAAAAGGGTTAGAAAACTCAGGCCAAAGTATCTTGGACAATAAGGGGATTCATTATTTCACATTGTCAGACATCTTGAGGCAGAGCAGGTTCTAGGCACATGGTGTCAGACTGCGTGTGCTTGTCTGTGATTCCTTGGCCTAGTCATCCTCTTAGTATTGGCTATATTCTTAGGTTGGTGATGAGAGGCTGCAGCGATCCCAGGCATCATCCACAGACGTGACAATGTCCCCAGAGAAAGTGTGTGCCTTTTTAAAATTTTAGATTCGGGAGTACAACATGTGCAAGTTCATTACATGGATATTTTGCATGATGCTGAGATTTGGGTTTCCAGTGAACCTGTCACCCAAATAGTGAACATAATACCCAGTAGATGGCTTTCTAACTCTTCTTTGTTTGCTGTTGTTGTTGTTGTTGTTTTTCCCATCAGTATGTATCCTTTTTTTTTTTTTCAATTATACTTTAAGTTTTGGGATACATGTGCAGAACATGCAGATTTGTTACACAGGTATACATGTGCCATGCTGGTTGGCTGCACCCATCAACCCATTATCTGCATTAGGCATTTATCCTAATGCTATCCCTCACCATCCTCCTTTCCCCTCAACAGGCCCTGGTGTGTGATGTTCCCCTCCCTGTGTCCATGTGTTCTCATTGTTCAACTCCCACTTATGAGTGAGAACCTGTGGTGTTTGGTTTTCTGTTCCTATGTTAGTTTGCTGAGAATGATGGTTTCCAGCGTCATCTATGTTCCTGCGAAGAACATTAACTCATCCTTTTTTATGGCTGCATAGTATTCCATCGTGCATATGTGCCACATTTTCTTTATCCAATCTATCATTGATGGCCATTTGGGTTGGTTCCAGGTCTTTGCTATTGTGAATACTACTGCAGTAAACATACATGTGCATGTGTCTTTATAATAAAATGATTTATAATCCTTTAGGTATATTTCCAGCAATGGGATTGCTGGGTCAAATGGTATTTTTAGTTCTAGATCCTTGAGGATTCACCACACTGTCTTTCACAATGGTTGAACTAATTGACACTCCCACCAACAGTATAAAAGCATTTCTATTTCTCCACATGCTCCCCAGCAACTGTTGTTTCCTGACGTTTTAATGATCGCCATTCTAACTGGCATGAGCTGATATGTCATTGTAGTTTTTATTTGCATTTCTATAATGACCAGTGATGATGAGCTTTCTTTCATATGTTTCTTGGCCGTAAAAAATGTCTTTTTTTGAGAAATGTCAATTCATATCCTTCACCCACTTTTTGATGGGGTTGTTTTTTTTTCCAGTAGATTTGTCTAAGTTCCTTGTAGATTCTGGATGTTAGCCCTTTGTCAGATGGATAAATTGCCAAAATTTTCTCCCATTCTGTAGGCTGCCTGTCCATCCTGATGATAGTTTCTTTTGCTGTGCAGAAGCTCTTTAGTTTAATTAGATTGCATTTGTCAATTTTGGCTTTAGTTGCCATTGCTTTTGTTGTTTTAGTCATGAAGTCTTTGGCCATACCTATGTCCTGAATGATATTGCCTAGGTTTTGTTCTAGGATTTTTATGGTTTTAGGTCTTACATTTAAGTCTTTAATCCATCTTGAGTTAATTTTTGTATTTCTAGTAGAGATGGGGTTTCACCATGTTGGCCAGTATGGTCTCCATCTCTTGACCTCATGATCTGCTTGCCTTGGCATCCCAAAGTGCTGGGATTATAGACATGAGACACCACACCCGGCCAAGCTGTCAATATTTTTATCTCAAAATGTTACGTTATATTTCTATTTCCAGCGTGTGTTTGTGTGTGTGTTTAAATTCCTTAGTTTTAGACTCTTGCGTTAACCTAATTCAAGAGTGAAAATGGAAACATCTGAGCTTGGATGCTATGAACTCATAGAACTGATCACTCAGTCTTCTACTGCATACTCTCTTTCTTGTAGTTGGAAGGGAACATTTATTAGTTAATTATTTGATTATTCTTATGTCTCAGAGTTAAAAGTCCTAGTAATCTAAACTCGCAAATGTAAAGAGAACGCTCATACACTTCTATTCAAAGATAATTTAAATAATAATATTAAAGTACATAAGAAGGCCATCAATATTAGAAATCATATGTTGATATTCAATTAACAAAGAAGGTAATATTTTAGTATTAAATTAATCACTGCTTTTTGGGATATATATTTTCCATCTCCTCCTTTGTGTTTCATGATTTTCAAAAAGGAATATAAGTTAAGGTGCATGGTATTACCGTAACTATCTTCTTTCTGTCTTCTCGCAGTGTTCGGTATAGTGTATGGGCAATTACATTTCATCTTTGAAGGAAAAAGCAAACTGTTTTCTTCTTTGTCTTTTGCTTTTCTTTTCTTTCTCGCTTTTATTTTATTTATTTGTTTATTTGGCATTATAAAGACACCACTCTTTGACAGAGGAGGTGGATACAAACAGCTCTAGCTATTTTTGTTTTGACATTTTTCTACCGGTGGATGGTTTGTTTCTCAGGCTTAGTTTTTTGCACAAACCCTCTGGACCATATTGTTAGTTCACATTGGATTACAATATGATGGCTCATGTAAGAAACAGCTATCTAAAGCATTTATAGCTATAAACATTAAAAGGGCAGCTTCATCAATTAGATTCCTACTAAAAATCAGCATTTGTTCCACCCTTTTTTAATGAATGAATCTTCCATTTTAAAGACAGCAATATATCTAACTTCTTTACACATTTTTTTTAGAAAAACTGTTTTTTAAAAAATTTTGCTTAAAGCTAAAGGAAAATGAAAAGATAGAAGAGGATTGATACTATCAAGTAGTACTATGTAAGAATATTTTGAACTATTTCACAATATTGCCCTTCTTATTCTATGTTATGAGTGAAATATAAAATTGTGGTTTGGCCAGGTACAGTGACTCACACCTGTAATCCTAGCACTCTGGAAGGTTGAGGCAGAAGAATCACTTGAGTCCAGGAATTTGAGACCAGCCTGGGCAACATGATGAAAACCTATCTCAACAAAAGTGATAAAAGTTAGCCAGGTGTGGTGGAATGTGCCTGTAGTCCCAGCCACCTGGAAAGCTGAAGTGAGAGGATCACATGAGTCAGGAAAGTCGAGGCTGCAGTGAGCTCCGATCACATCACTGCACTGTAGCTTAGGTGATTAAGTAAGAGCTTGTCGCAAAAATAAAATAAAATAATTGTTTCTCATATATCACTCTGATTTTGTAGGGCAAATGCAAATACTCAAATAACTGTGCCACTTGCTAATCATGTTGAAATTGATTTAGCTATACAAGTATCTGTATTCTTATATGAAAAATGACAATGTTATTATCTAGTCTGTGTACATTACAGAAGTGCATTGAGCTTCAAATAAAACCAGAATTTTAAAATAGCTTTGTAATATTTAAACCATTTTGTAAATATAAGAAAGCATCTTATTATAATTATTTACTAGGTAACAGAAATTGTGTAGGACCCTATTTAACTTGTTGCTATTGGCCAGGTATACACTGTGTTAAATAAAACATCATATCTTATTTCGGTATCATAGAAACAAATTATTTGAAATCACATTGATCTGGGTTCAGTTCTAGCAATGGTTAGCTGAGTCATCTTTAGCATTTATATCTGAAAGTTATGCCTTTTCTTCTCTATAGAATGAAGGTAATAATGTTAGCTATCTTATAAATTTGTAAGTAAAATTAATTATTGCTCTAAGGTATATGTCAGGTTTATGTCTTAGAACCTTGACATTTAAAATTTTAAGCCCTTCAATGAGATTTAAATAGATTGAAAATAAATTAATTAAAAATATATATTTGGGTTATAGTTTATGACTGGTTGAAAATGCTGCTTCTGAGATCTGTGAGCTCTACGTGGCCCCTACGAGCCACAGCAGCCATTAACAATGCTCAGCATAACCCCTCAAGCCTTGGGATTGGAACAGACTGACAGCCGTTATATTATATTACATGGTTCTATAATGCCATGCAACGAATAAGCTAAAAAATACCACACTGAAGAAAGTTCTCCTAATATGTATAATTTTGAAATTATTGCCATAATCTAAAACAAAAACAACAACACCTTTCTAAGGCAGCATTAGAAAGCTTCATCGGCCACATTCGATTTAGATGAAAACATTATATCATCTCTGGTTATTCCTGAACTTCTTCTATGCAGTGAAAAGAGACAGGGTGGAGAACATAGCACCATGTATTTTTGCTCTAAAAATGCTTATTTTGTCTCTCAAAATGAATTTGAATTTGGAGGTCAAAGCCCTTGACAGATAAATAAAGAGAGCGAGAAGTAGAGAGATACTTTGTAATGTTTATCACAGGTTAGTCACCATTATAAATAATGTTCCATTAAACTAATTTTACCAAAATAGATTTAGTGGAAGAGTAAATAGAATAAGTAGAAAACAGACTGCTGACAATTGAGGTGTAGATATATTTTGAGAAAATAAGGGTAGTGACCAAAGACCTCTCTTGCTCATTGTTTGACTGTAACAGCAAAGAGTAGGAACTTGAAGGAAAAATAGTTAAGATTATTTTTTTCTCTTTTTGTCTTAATGGAAATACATTGGAGCTTGTTTATTTCAATGCAAAAAAACAAACATGAGTAGCTTCCAAGAGAACATTAGAAGAGGCTGAGATATAATAAAACCAGGGAAATAACTTAAGACTTCAGAGAAGCAACTTTTCCTCCAACTCAAGGAAAATAGAAAATATCCATGAATTCAAGGGTACATGAATTCATAAATGAGAGGTATATAAAATTCAGCGAGTTGGTGTCTGTTTTCATTTTAAATACTATGGGTAATGGGGAGAAAATGATATACAAAAGACTTGAGAACATAGTGAGAGTCTGTAGTCACTACAAAAGGGACTAATGAAGACTGATTCATGACTTGTAATCAAATTGCCAAGTAGTGTTGAACTAACAGCTGATTTTGGAAATCACAAATTTCTAATGACTCTAGCATTTTTGTTGCATATGGTTTTTTTTTTTTTTNTTTTTCTTAGAAGTGTAGGTATGGAAACAGAACAAGTAATTTATATTAATGAAATTGACTTATTAGAAGCAATTTGCTATGTGGGTCCAAGAAAAGGTAAAATGAGCACAGTAGTTGAACACTGGAGAATTTGGTGAGGAAAGAAAGAGAAGTGAAGAAAGGACTAATTTGGAGAAGAAATAACATAATAATAAAATGATGATATGAATAGTCTGACTAATATAAATAGGTAAGAATCATTTGATAATTACTGTGTGCTAGGAACTGTTCTTATTGTTCTTCCTGAATCTTCATAGCAAACATATAAATTTGATTATCAAACGTTTTACAGAGTTAAATGAAGCACACGGAATTAAGTAACTATCCCATGAGCACTCAGAGGGCAACTGATTAAAACAAGCTAAAGAAACTGAATGTCAAAATATGGTGAACTGAAAGTCAATGAGTAAAAGTATAAAAAGATATGATGTTAAGTGTCAGGTGGAATATTAAAGTCTAAGATTTCAAGAGTAGAGAATTTCAGTTGATAAGATATATACATACCCAAGGAATTGTGTTGGTAAAATAGAAAGCATTAATATTTCAGATGTATAACAATTGTTTTGAATGCTAAAATTAAAAAATAATTTATGGTAACTGCTGATAAGAGGATTTATTTTAAGAAAAATAATCTGTCTCCTCTTTCTTATTCTCTCAGCTCAAGCCAGTCATCTCAGGGGTTTTTCCTCAATTTTTTTCTCTAATGACTCTTTATAACAAAATTTATGAGATAAACATTATCTGCATTTGTCCTCATCATAAGAAGTGCATGGGGGGCATTCTTATTTAAGTCTAATGAAATAATAAAAAGGTAGTATTGGAAGTATCAATAAAATGTGAGTGATAAGTGGAAGAAAGTTCATTTGAGTATTATCTTCCTCGGATTAATAGTTGGCATTCACATGTAAAAAGAAGAACCACTTATTAAAGTCTTAAGAGTCCAGGGAAATGGTGAATGGTAATCAAGAAGTGTAGTGATTGGTAAATAAGATAGCAAGGGATGGAAGCAGAATAGCTTGAAATCAACAGTGGGAGTAGTCTGAAAACTATCTATTTGCATCCAAGCTTTTATGTAGTGTACATAGTGCCAATATACTACACAGCCCAAGGGAAGCCGTGCACACACAGAAGAGCAAGAATTTGGTTAAGGCAAGGGAATAGTGAAAATATTCTTCCAAAAAATAAAGAAGTAAGAGAACATCATTTAATGATTGAATGTGGTATTTTCATAGTACCCAGGGAAAATGAGGATGGCACTTAAAAATGTGAAAGAAAGTTGACTAGAGAAACAAAGTTAGAGAGTCTCACCCAAATGCAGATCTGATAATCTTTATATTTATATGATTCTGCTCTAGGAATGCTTCCTGTTCAATGAGGAAACAGGTAGGTAGGGAAAATAACAACATTTTTTGAAGATGGCCAAGCATGACAGAAGTGAAAAATATAAAATTAATCAGCCCTGTGTTTTTTGCTTTTTACAAATGATACAATGTTCTTTTTTTTTTCAGTGTAATCAATGAAGTCTCTGAGTATTGTACTATGTGATTGTTCAAAGTGTTCTCATACCTGTAGGAATGCTGAAAATCAAGTCAGGACACCAGGTCCTAAGAAATATGAACCATTACCCTAGTGCAATAAGTGGAGATTTGAAACATACCCAATACTGGTAAAAAAGACACTAACTTGTGCTCTACATTTTTCATGCGCTCTTAAAAATGCACTGTAGTCTGTGATTAAACATGACAGCAACGATCAAATCTGTACTTTATATTGGTGAGGATAGATTTAGATTTATCAAAACTCAATCATGGATGCAAATTTGCAGTCTGTGATATGCATAAATGACATAGTAAGCCATTTGTTAAACAAAAATTAACAATAGCTTCATTACTATCATGTGATTAACACTTGGGATATCCAGACACAGATCTCCTTTTATTAAATAAGTAACACATTATTTTATTAATATTTTTGAAGGGTCATAAAGATTCGATTTTATTATATGAGTAATACATCTCTGGACATCTACCTTTTCTCCTGGCTATTAAAGATTGGTGTAATACTGGGCACAAAGTCACCCCTGAGTTGTAATACTATTTATCTGACTTGTTGACTATGTGATTATAGTCTCCTGCACTCACCTAAGCCATGAGGCAATATTAGTACCTATTCTGTAATAGGCATCATAATAAAGTGATAAATGTAAATTGTAAAGCAGCATATCTGATACACGGGAGGTTCACAATTAATGCCATTTGATATCATTATTAATATTTTTATCCTAATTTATTCTGAGTGTGACTAGAGAAACCCTGGCAAAATGTAAGCCATGTCACAAGTCTCCTTATGAACTTTACTTTGTGTATTGTTAGATAGACATGGATGCCCAAGGAAGACACTCTATGGTTGAAAAATTTACCAGAACTCATAAAAAGTAGTAAGTTCTCTGCTTCAAAATATGGTAAAAGGGAACTCTGGGAGCTGTTTAAATATGATATCATGGAATATCACAGTACCTTTTTTTCTGTATTAAAAATGATATATAGCGCTTTTTGATTATGTGATTTAAAAAATGGAAAGGACTTTATTGTTAGTAGGAAATATAAAAATTGGGTCAGCACAGTGGCTCATGCCAGTAATCCCAGCACTTTGGGAGGCTGATGCAAGTGGATCGCATGAGGTCAGGTGTTCGAGACCAGCCTGGATAACATGGTGAAACCCTGTCTCTACTAAAAATACAAAAACTAGCTAGGCATGGTGGCAGTCACCTGTAATCCCAGCTACACGGGAGGGTGAAGGAGGAGAATCTCCTGAACCTGGCGGGCAGACGTTGCAGTAAGCCAAGATCATGCCATTGCATTCCAGTCTGGGTAACAAGAGCGAAACTCTGTCTCAGAAAAAAAACAAAAAAATGATCTTCCATTTGTTCTTACAGTATACTATAATACAGTAATGCATGGTTAGAATAAACTTCAGTAAATGCAAAATTAGACCTAGAGAAAAGATTTTTTCATGGTAGGTAATAGAATCATCATTATGGGAGGTTATAAAGTCAAATAATATGATATGGATTTAAAAGCAGCTGCTTAATGAATTACTCAACACATACCATGTAATTGCAACCTAAGGCAATTTCATAAAGGGTAAAATTTTTAAAACTGGGCATTAATTGTACTGTAAAATACTATATTCAACATTTTAGTTAAAGCCATTAGTGTTGGATAATGATGACAGGAATGTGGAAATATTTATGTAGACTATTATAAAGAGTCTAGCTCTCCTTCTTTGATTATTACAGGATGTTAGATATATTCCCTCTAAAAAGGAGATATTTACCGTTTTTTATCCTCTCATTAATATCTTTAGTGCATTATAAGAAAGAATGACCGTTAAAACTATTGCCAAACACATGTGTAATTAAGCAGCAATAAGGGATTTGTAGGATAGATTTGCAAAGAAAGCTGAAGAGTTTTTTAGAATTCAGCCTGTTTAGAACCAGAACATTCACTTTAGGCAATTCCCTTTTGTTGAGTATATATATATATATATATATTTTCTAAACACTAGAAAAGTATTTAGACTATGGTAATACGTGTATATATATATATATATATGTATGTGTATATATATGTATGTGTATATATATATACACATACATATATATATATGTATGTGTATATATATATACACATACATATATATACACATACATATATATACACATATATATATACGTGTGTATATATATATATATATATACACGTATTACCATAGTCTAAATACTTTTCTAGTTGTTGGTGATATGGCAAAGAACAAGACAAAGTTGTTGCCCTCTATAAAACTTCATTTCTAGTGTGAAATATAGAAAATAAATCAACACATAATAATATCAAGGGTAAATTTTAGCATCTGATAATTCCCACTCTGATAAAGAGAGGTATAGATAGATAAGACATGTGAATATAACTTTCACTTGGGAATAGAACATTTTTCAAATATGAGTGAACAAGCAGAAGGTATTGTATCAGTGAATCGTATTACACTCATTATATCATAGGTAACTTAGATTTCATTTGCTGTTTTATGATTAGGCATTCGATTCTTATAGCAACCCAAAGCAAACTAAGAGTTATTTACCAAAAAGAAAATCATTATTTAATGAAAAAGAACTTGATCATGTGTCTTAAAACATAGGAGTTCCCCTTGTGTCTCCTCCATCAAAGTGTGCCACAAGATTCATACTGTATGCCGACATGAAATGCATATTTCCAGCAAAAATTCAATATATTTGTTTTTTTTTTTTTTTTTGTTTTTGTTTTTTT
>NW_016107560.1:2472869-2515886 GCF_001604975.1 Cebus imitator
ACGGGGTTTCACCATGTTGACCAGGATGGTCTCGATCTCTTGACCTCGTGATCCACCCGCCTCGGCCTCCCAAAGTGCTGGGATTACAGGCTTGAGCCACCGCGCCCGGCCCAAATTCAATATATTTGGCTAAAAGGGTCAAAAGGCATGGATGCTTGTAATGCAATCTGAACAACTATTGACCTTTGTCTTTCCAAGGGCCCAGCTTGAAACAAGCAGAGTATAAGGTTAATTTAAAAAGTCCCAGAAATATACCAAATATCCCATAGCTTGCATTAAAAAATCCATGGAAAATCTACTAAAAAAAGACATGCCTGTTTCTGAGAGGTAGTGGATACAAAGTATTTTGACATGCCTTTCAAGTGATTTTCATGAAGGCATTTAAAAAATCTAGGATGTGCTATGCAGAGCCTGTCAGTATATCTTTAAATTTCTCCAGATTTGAATCTCATGTTTTACTTCTAAATGTATCTATCAGTCACGATGTCTTTTATCAGAGTAAAATAATTAGATTATATGTAGACTAAAATTGAGCCATAAAATCAGATAATTTAGTTAAACTGATCTAGAATAGTAGTTGAAATTGAAATTACCAATTAAACCATAGGAAGCCTATACCAGGACTAAGACAAGGTTCTCCTAGTACTTTCACCTCCATTATCAGCTCTGAGCAGGAAGATTAAAAGTTTTTTCCAGGCACTTCTTCCTCTGAGGGGGAATATTAGAAATGATCACTTCTAACTACTACAATACCTCCCCGCACAACAATCAGCCTTGAATCTAATGAGACTAATTAGGTCCTTTACCTATTTATGTTAGTCATCACAGGAAGGTCTAGAATCCCAAGTCATCTCTCATATGCTGTAAACTAATATATATATATGGCTATTTACATTTCTATTGCATAGCCCTTCCTCAAGTCCTAAAACCTTTCAACCACTCTTCAACTTCTGAAACATGTCAAGAAGAATCCTATTTAATTATATTATTTATCCATCCCCAACTCCCAAAACTCTGCAAATTAATCATACATCATCATCATCATCATCATCAAACTCTTCCCTAAATATTTTCTATTTTCTAAGGAAAATCTAATTCTTCCCACAGGACTTTGATTTCTCTGAAGGGACCCACAAATCTCAGGCCTCCGCCTATCTATAGGTATGGTAAGTGTCCCTTTTAATTCTTGCTGATACTGTCATACAACTCTTCTTCTTTTATCTGTAATAATCCCAGTTTTGAATCTCATGACATCAAATTAGATCATTAAACAGATTGTATTATTGATCATATATATACACCTATGACACCTATATACACATATGGTATATATAGTAATTATATACATATATATATCCTTGGTATGTTAGTCCTTATTTCTCAATAATTTTATCACCTGCTCATATACTATATTCTATATGATTTATTCCCCTTCCATTTTTTTTGCTATTTCAAAATATATATAGTCTTTCCAAAGGCCCTGACCTCTCATAACTTTGCACTTCTTTTCCCTACTGAACTTGTTTTCCTCTCTGTCTCAGTTGCTCACAGAAATATGTTATACCATGCTATTATCAAGAACTGAAAACACTATATAAGCTTATTTTCAAGTCTCCCAAATTCTGAGCATCAAAGAACAGCACACTTCCTCTATAACTCAAAACAAATTTTGACATTAGATGATTCCAATCCATGGATCTTTTATTTGATGACATTTCCCCCATTCTTAACAAACTAAAATTGTATGGTGCTATCAGCTACACTATATCAACCCCTAAATTTATATGTTTAAGCCCAAATCCCCAATACTTCTGAATTTGATTGTATTTGGAGTTGGGACTTTCAAAGAAGTAATCAAGATTAAATAAGTTCATATAGTTGGGCTTGAATTCAACTAGTTTTCTTATAAAATGGAGAAATTCAGACATACAGAGACCCAAGGGATGCACAAAACACAAAGAAAAGACCATGTAAAGACATAGCAAGAAGGCAGTCATCTGGAAGGCAATGAGACAATCCTCAGGAGAAACCAAATTTGCTGATGCTTTTACTTTGGACATCCAGCATGTAGAAGTGTGATGAAATATATTTCTGTTGTTTAAGCCATTTAGTCTGGGACATTTTGTTATGGCAGTCCTGCGGACTAATACAGATTGGGTACCAGGAAATTGGGTGCTGCTATAATTTTTAATACCTAAAATATGGCAGTGGGTTTGGAACTGAGTAATAAATGGAGGTTGGAAGAGTTTTGAGGTACATGTTGGAAAAGGACTAGATTTCATTATAAAGACTGCAGATAGAAATAAAAAGACTAAAGTTAATTCTTGTGAGGCTCCCAGACAGAAATAATATACATTCTACTGGAAGCTATAGGAAAAGTAATCCTTTTATAAAGTGGCAAATAAGTTGGCAAATCATATTCTAGTGTTTTGTGCAAAGTAAATACAGTAAATGATGAACTTGGATATGTACCTGAGGAGATTACTAAGAAAAGTGTTGAAGTTACAACCTTGTTTTTCCTTTATGCTTAAAGTAAAATGTGAATGAATACAGATAAATTAAAGAATAAATTGTTAAGCAATAGGAACTTGAACATTTGAAAAATTCTCAGCCTACCCATATTTCAAAAAATAAGTTTGTTCTGGAGAGAACCCCAAGGGTATAAGTGGACAATTAATTACTCAATAGATTACAGATATGACCCATAGATCTGTTCAGCCACTTCAGCAGAATCCAGGAAAAGAATAGGAGGTTATATAAGCATAAATACCTGCCAGCTTGGACAAAAAGAGACAAAAAGGGACAAAACGTAGCAAGAGTATCAGACTTCTGGGATTTTACAGGATGGAACAATAGAGCTATCTGGCTGTGAACGTGTATTATCCTTTAGTAAATGGGAAGAATTAACCCTAAAGGTAATTTAGAGATTATTGGGCCTGCTAATTCTATACTTGACTTAGAGAATAGATGTTCAAGGGGGTGAGGTTGACCCCTTCTTAGTTGCAGTGAGCCAGGCTATCCTTGCCCTGGGCTGCAGGCATGGGGCTGCCACCCTGGCAAGCCTAAAGGACAGATTGTTGGGCTAAAGAATATCATTCTCAAACCTTAAAATCTAATGGAATTTGTCCTGCTCAGTGTTGAACTTGCTTGAAATAAGAAGACATAGGAATTATTTCTTCTTTCTAATCTCTCCGTTTTAGAATGAGAATGTCACTCCTATGTCTATCCCACCATTGTAGTTTGAAAGCAGATAGTTTGTTCAGTTTCACCGGTTCACACCTGGAAAAGAATTTTGCTTCAGGATGAATCATACCTTGAATCTCATTGACACTTGATTTAAATTTGATTTTTGGGACTTTAAATTAGATTTTTAAGACTTATGAACTATTGGAATGGCAGTAAATGCATTTTGTATGTGAGAAAGACATGAATTTGGGCACTCAAAATGGTGAGTATTATAGGCTAATTTGCATCTCACCTCTTATTCATACATTGAAGCCCTAACCGCTAGAACTTTAGAATGTGACTACGTTTGGAGATAAGGCCCTTAATAAGTTAATATGATTAAATTAATTCTGTTTGACTTGTGTCCATGTAAAAGGAAATTTGAACACACAAAGGACACAAAGGATGCATGTGCACAAGGAAAAACTATGTTAGAACACAACGAGACAGTGGCTATCTGCAAGGCAAGAAGAGAGGCCTCAGGAGAAGCCAAACACGTGAAACTTTAGTCTTAGATTTTCAGCCTCCAGAAATATAAGAAAAGAAAATTTTCTGTTTTATAAGCCACTCAGTCTCTGTCATTTCGTTATGGCAGTCTTAACAAACTAATACATATGTCAATTTATTAAATTTACTTTCTTTCATGCACTTTATTATCTCTTTCCACCTCATATTTTATCATATTTGCTTTGCAGAACCACAACTCTGGTAAAATTCAATGCCTGTCTATTCTACACATGTAACATATATCTGGGTATATCTTGAGGAAAAAATGTCATATAAAACCATATTGACTGATCTTGCTTTGAAACCAAAACCCCAGATTTCAACTGAGCCCTTAATTGCATTGCAATTATACCATAATTCCCTAATGCATTGACTTTTCCACTTGGTTAAGGGATTATTTTACATATTCTTTTCTTATCTCAAAGTTATGATACTTAAATATCCTTACTCTGAGATTAAGATGTTTTATTTCTTTGCTGAAAATTTGAAGCAATCGAATCAATTTCCACAATTATCCATCCCTATATCTCCTCATCTATCAGAATCTATACTCAAATGTGCTGATTTCCCATCTGTTATGATTTCTGCTCATGTCAGAAGATAATTCTTCCACTTAAGAAAATAAAATTATATGTTCATTATAGCTTTGTTTTTAATAGGCTTTAATTTTTTAGAACAGATTTTGACTTACGGAAAAAAATGCGCAGAAATTAGAGTTCTCATACCAACTCTTCACCTCCTCACAACTCTTCCTATCATTAACATCTTGAATTATTTTAGTACATTTATTATAATTGATTAAACATATTGATAAATTGTTACTAAAGTCCATAGAGTTTACTTTTTGAGTTGTACAAGTTCTGAGTGTAAAGAAATATATGTTCTGTATGTGCATTACAGTATCATACATTATGTATGATATCATACAACTTAGTTGCTCACAACTATTGGCAATTATAAGTAAAACTGCTATAAACATTCATGTGTAAGTTTGGTGTGCATATAAGTTTTTGTATGCACATATATTTTCGCTTTGCTTGAGTAAATATCTAGGAGCAAGATTACGAGATCTCACATCAACCCTATGTCGAGCTTTGTAGAAACTGCCAGATTATCATTTAAAGTGGCTGTTCCCACCAGCAAAGAATTAATGTTCCTGATGCTTCATATCCTAATCAGCATGTGATGTTGATAAAGTTTTAGATTTTAGCAATTCTAATAGTTGTGTCATGGTATCTTTTTTTAATTTTCAATTCCCTAGTGATATATGATGTTGAACATTTTTGTATATGCTCAATTGCCATCTATATATCTTCTTTGGTGAGATGTCTGTTCACATCTTAATCTTTGTGCTTTTAAATTAGCTCTTACTTGCTTTGTCTACTCAAAAAATGTTATCCATGTAACTCATAATTTATTTTATTTTGTGTTTGCTCTATACACAATTACCTCTCTCATAAAAAAAAGTTATATTATTTTTTCACTTTAAAAAACAGTCTTTTTTACATATCCTGGTAATGGCCTCATTTTATTGTTTCCCTTTGCATTCCCCTTTTGCCTTTCCCCTCATTTTCTCTAAATTTATAATGATCAATCTTTTGCCCTACTATTTATTATAAATGTTATTTAGAACTTTGTGTGCTGTATCAAATGGTTGGTTCCAAATACTTTTCTTTTTCTTATATCAAAACTATTTTACAGAACTATATCCTGTCTATTGAAAACTTTTCTTCACCTGGCTTTCAATAAATGTGATAAATGCAGTTCTACCTCATTAATTGCTCCTTCTGACTCTCCTTAGTAATTTTTTCTCTCCCCTGTCTAAATGTTGTAATGCACCATGACTCAATTCTTATCACTATTTTTTCTTTATGTACATTTCATTTTTTGGTGAGTGCATCTAATCTCATGATATTGATTACTATCTATTTCCTGATGACTCCCAAATGTTTATATCTTGTCAGATTTTCCTCTTTCTTAAATTTGACATTCATAAATCCAGCAGCCAGTTTAATATCACTTCATAAATTTTAATATGCATTTCAAAATTGGCAAGTCCATCACTGATTACCTGGTCTTTCCTCTGCAGTTTGCCCACCACAGTCTTCACATTACAAGAAGAAAATACATTAATCTTCCCAGTTGCTAATGGTAAAGATCTGGTATCATAATTAAATTCCATATCTATATAATTATATAAAGATATTATATAATATATAAATAATATATTATCATATATTTATAAATATTACATATAGTATTATTTATACATTATAATATATAGATAGCTATTTAATGTTTACATTCTAAAATTATTTATTATTTTGATGAATCTATAAAACAATTATATTACAAACATTTTAAAAATAAATGTTTTTTCAAAAAAAATTAATAGATCTGAAAATATAACTTGGGGAAATCATCTTATCTGAAAAATGACATTGACCAGGTGAGGTAGTCCACGCTTGTAATACCAGCATTTTGGGAGTCAAAGGCAGGAGGATCACCTGAGATCAGGAGTTAGATACCAGCCGGGTCAACATGGTAAAATCTGGTCTCTACTAAAAATACAAAAATTAGCCAGGCATGGTGGCAGGTGCCTGTAATTCTAGCTACTCAGGAAGCTGAGGCAGCAGAATTGCTTGGACCCAGGATGCTGAGGTTGCAGTGAGCCAAGATTGTACTGCTGCACTCCAGCATGGGTGACAGAGAAAAACTCTATCTCAAAAATAATAATGATGATAATAAAAAGAAAAGAAAAGAAAAATGACATAGACATTATAATTGCTCCTTCAGCCAGGATTTATAGTGCCATGTCCTGGCTCTGCACCATCATCTCATCTTAAGAGTCACATATCACACTACTTCCTCAATATCCCTACAATCATAGTTACCAAGTTGCCACATATGAAGAAAACCATCTACATCTGAAGATTGCCTTTTCCATCAGTATTCACCAGGGATCCTGGACTTCACCTGGATGCAGGGACGTGACAGGAGTTTGCACTGTCTTCCATTGAGTGGAGGTGTGCTTAAACATGAATAAGAAACAAATTATATGTTTGGAAATCAGAAGTGTGGCTGTGTAAACCACTAGCCATTTAAACCCATTTGCTACTAAAAATCAGTGATGAAATTCTGATTTTATACAGAAAAATGCTAATCTATGATGTTGCAAGTCAGGTAGGGCTTCTCTTTTGGGTAATTTTCTGACTGGTAATTACCCAATTAGGACTTCTGTGTTGCTAACAGTGTTTGGCTTCTTGAAATATGTTCTAGTCACATAGTCATACTCAATTTATTTAAATTCACTAAGCTACAAGTCTTATGATTTGTATGTTTTGTATATATATATTTCAACAATATTTATTTTAGATATTGAAAGTATTAGTTCTGTATATGGGGAAGGCTTAGGAAAACATTAAAAAGAAGAAGCAATTATCCTAGCTCTCAGGTTGTGGCCGCCACAAACAACATTCTATTATATGAAATCAGGGTTCCTTAGAGAAATGGCTGACTTCAGATCTGTATCATAATATGTACCAGATAAACTTGAAAAAAGTCGTTGTATCAGATAGCACGGAAGTCAAAAGAAAAAAATATTCCTAGAGTCACGTCAAAAGATCCAGAAGTCAACTTGAAAAGGCTCCCACTGATCAAAGATAGTACCATTGGAGCATCGAAAAGAGTAATAAGTGCCATGGATCAAATACATTAAACATGTTTAACAGTTTTAGTCATAAGAATTCTAAAAGCAACATCTATGAATTGGTTAATGTTGGAGGATGCAAGGAAAATAGCTGATTGTTTTTAAAATTTGTAAATAAAAAGAAATGATACTTTCTTTTAGAAACTGTACACCTATAGAACCAAAATAAGAAATGGGAAAAAGTATCTCATTATAAAAACACTTCAACTAATAAATGATAAAAAGGGATAGGGTTAAAATAATACTAATTATCAATGCCTAATAAAATAATGGATCTAGGCATTTAATATCAACTGGTAATATCACAAAATGAAAGAGAGCTAAAATCAAAATAGAAGAACACAATACCCTCTATCAAGGACTTTTGCCAAAACGAATTGAACCTGTACTTCATCAGGTCCTTAGAATCAAATATCAATATAACAAAAATTGAGACAAAGGAATAGTATGTTAAATTATGTGATGTTAATTCAACAACAACAAAAAATACATGGTGCACTCTATCTGCTAATACTGCTTCACGATTAATATGGAAAATCTCATTTCCTTAATAAAGCATGAAATGCATGAAAATATACTTTAATAAAGTATAAAGAATAAGAAAAGATAAAATGGGATTAATTAAACTTTTTAATGACTTAGTGAAAATGTACCAAAATCCTTAATCATCAGGGAGATGCAAATCAAAACCACAATAAAATGTCACCTCATACCTGTTAGAAAAGCTTTTATCAAAAACAAGATAAAAGTTGTTGGTGAGAATGAGAAGAAGAAAGAGAAACCTTGTACACTGTTGCTGGAACTATAAATTGGTGTATTAATAGTCGCTGTGAAAAGTAGCATGCAGGTTTCTCAAAAAATTAAAAATAGAATTACTAGGAATCCCAATTCTGAGTATATATCCAAAGAAGTTGAAAACCAAGAGAAATCATTAGTTTAGATAAGATGTTTCAATATTTGTACTGTAGCATATCAATATAAATGATCTTACAGACAATATATTGTATATCTACTATGTATCATAAACATACTGTAAGATTGACATTTGGCTTGTATTATTTAGGTTTCAAAAACACTGAAAAACAAGCAGTTATAATAAATTCCTATAGATATCAGATTCTATAGGCAGGGACTATAGGAGTACAAAAAACTTTTTCCCAAAATATGGCCCTTTGCATACTAAGTGCTTTGAAAATAAGGCCTCAGAATGAAGTCTCAGAACTGTGGTCTCTCTCTGACTTTTCCCTCTTCTCCCTGTTTCTCTGATCTTCTTTCCAGAAGCATCAGTAGGAGCTCTCTCTGGAGTTTCCTTATCTAAGAAAGCTTAAACACAATTTTCTTAAGCCTCCCTCTCTGGGAATCTCACCAAATAACCAGGAATGAACAACCTCTAGAAAAGTGAAGAGACTAGGGGTCTCTTACCATGGCAAGACAGACTTTTTACCTATTCTTCCAAGGACAGCTTCACATGACCAGGGGAATTTTATCTTCATAAAACAATCTTTTCCTCATGAGCAGCTCCACTCATCACCTTCGCAAAATGTCTGCCTCCTGCCTCCTAAATCCATTTATTCTTTCTAATGATTTACTGTCCCTCAAAAGAAATGTCTACATTTCTCATCTTTCCTCTCCCCTATGGAAAAAAGCACATATTCTTCTGTACCTCACTAGGTAATTGAATAATAACTCTGATTTTTCTCTCTGCATATCAATAAATTTGTGTCTTTTCTCCTATTAATCAGCTTTTTGGCAGTTGAGTTTTCAGAAAGCCTTCAGAAGATAAAGACGTTTTCACTTAAAACATAAAAAATATCCACTTAAAATGATTTTAAACACATTTAGAACCATAAAGAATGTTATTATTAGGAAAACCTAACAGATGTAAAATCACATAGTTGAATCACATGTCTAATATGTGGTATTTCTAGTGTTTACATGTTACCAGCAATAAATCTGTAAGGATCTGTAGCAACCTCAATTCTTGCCTCTGTAGAAGAAAGAATTTGACTGAGAGGTATGACTGAGGGGTATATGGCAGAAGAATAGACCAGGGTAAGTTTAAGAGCAGGAGTGAAAGTTTGTTAAAAGCTTTAGAGAGGAATGAAAAGAAAATAAAGTACACTGGGAAGAGGGCAAAGCTGGAGACTTGAAAGACAACTGCACAATTTGACATTTTGATGTGGAGTTTTGTATGCTGACATACCTGCCGGGTCTTGTGTTCCTTTTCCCTTGATTCTTCCCTTGGGCTGGGCTGTCCACCTGCTCAGTGGCCTGTTAGCACTTGGGAGGAGAGTGCTTGCAGCATGTTTACTGGAGTTGTAGGAATGCTCACTTGAGGCATTCTTCCCTTACCAGCTGATGTCCTTAGGAAGTCATACACCAGTGAAATTCTGTCATTTTGCCTTTTAGAGCGCATGTGTGAAACTGCTGATTAACAGTCTCTTTTTTTAAAATTTATTTATAGGGGGACTGCCTTTGCCTGGCTGTCTGTGACCCATTATTATTTTAGAGAGACATTTGTCTCTCTAAAACAGATGTCTCTCAAAACATAGAGGCATCTGTCTCTCCAAAATACTGTCTGATCATCACCTGATGGTCTCCTGACACTGCTAGTGGGGTGAGAGGAACCCTCTCCTGCCCTGCTCATGCCTAAACATCTAATGCAATATACATTATCCAGAAGCACTCCTACAGTCAGATTTGTCTCAGAAAAGTATGATTTTTTTTCTTCAATGTACCACAGTTTTATTTAAAATTATTTTTAATTGGTATAAAATATCTTCATTAGCACTATTAGTAATAGTTGAGAGTAATGTAGAGAAATGACTTTCCTTAGCATACATTCCCTGGTGGTCATAGTTTTACTTATCAGATAACTTGAGATTTTGTAATTACCTAAGAGGTATTATTATAAATTTTAGCACTGAAAATAATTTAGAAGTCATTTTAAGAAGCAAGTTTAAAAAGGTAAATGTAGAGTCAGATTTATAATAGCTTCAATGACATGTATTAAGTGAAAAGACAAAACATATACATTTGTAAAAGGCTGACAAATGTTTATAGCAGCATAAATTTTACAACTTATTATTATGTCAACAGTAGAAATCATGATCAGAAAAAGTCAAGGCAAAAAAATTAGGCATGCTGCGCTTCTGATAACACAGTCTTCATTCTACCCATCTATTTTGAATGGCAGAGAAAATTCTAAGTAGCTGAAAGTTTACTGATAAATAAATTTTTGGTAAATATCTGCTATTTAGATATTATTTAAAAATATTCACATGTCAAAGCTCTTAAGGAAATAAAAAGGGAAAGCAGATCTTTATTACATATATATATATGAGAGATATATATATATGGTTCATAATTTTCTGATGACCAAAGGATAGAAAAAAGATTTGATACAGTTATGCATGCAGATATACATAGTTTCAAATTTTAACATATTTTGGCAAAACTGAAAGTATAGGTGTTATAATCTGTGTTAAAATTCATCCAAAACTAGAAAAAAATTCAAGAGGAGAAAAAAATAAAATTGAGAAATTGAGCATAAGCCTAGGCATGAATCAGATAGATCTTGCGGAAGAAACAGAAAAACAACTAGATGAAATATATGTGATATGGTTGATACCAAAACAATTATTGTTTACATTTTTATCTTCTAATTCCAATATACTAATTCCATGTGTATCAAACATAGAGCTCTATATCCTGACTCCAAGTGCTTTCCTTAAAACAAAACAAACAGAATTAATTTTTCAGCTTAGCAAAGCATACTATCTATTCTAGCACAACAGGAAGCTGCCATTTTAACAGGATAGCAGACAAGTGGATTTATTCTCAATCCTTTAAGCTTCTACTTCAGGAGACTAAAATGTGTGAAAAAGTTTCTGATCCAATTTTAGAATATGTTTCAAATCCACTGAGATTCTCCATTCTCCACATCTCTGGAATATGATTATTCTGAGAACATCTATACTTTCACAAGGCTGCCTGCTTCTCTGTTGAGATATGAAAACAGAAGAAAATTGAGCAAAAATTGAGTTTCATGTGATTGAGTAAAATTGAGTTTCATGTGATTCATGTGAAGAGCATAAAAAAAGGGGAAAATAATTTTATAGTGCTAGAAGTTGAAAGGTACAATGTCATTTGTTAATGAAGTTAATTTAACTTTATTTATTCATAAAATTAAAGTTTTGTTGAGAATTTTTATCTAGTACCTTTACCCAATTTCTCCTTATTACATATCACAAATTGCATTTTTAAAGAAATTCTAAAAAGTTACAGATTGTACTCTTATAATGCATTATCAATTTAAAAACATATTTTCTTATTATAAACATTTTCTATGATAGAGGATGTTAGAAAGTAAAGGAAAACACTCTTGATCTTCTCAAATAATATAATTTTATGTAAGGCATAATTTATTACCTTAAAAGCCTCTTTAAAGAGATGCTATATGGATATATTTCTCCACATGGTTTCCTGAAGGAAATTATAACTGAAATATAAATTATAATTTTTAATAATTTTGAATTTTCTCCTTTGATTCATTTCTGTTTTTCTCTTTTTTTCTGTGCTTTATACAAATTTTATAAGGAATAGTTGACTTTTTTTTTTAATGAGCTATTTTAATTCACTCATGCTATTTTCAGAATGTTTTTATTAATTTATGATTTTACTGATTTTAGTTCAGTAGGACCCATGGGTTAAACAGCAAACTCAGCCAACCAAGATATGAAAACAATGCAATAAAGACAAGAAAACAAAGTTAAAATACTTAACAAAATGAGATGTGCTGTCACAGTTTTGATCTTCACTTCTTATGATAAGGCCCAGGTCAGTTCTGAATTTCTTTGGAATTTGTTTAGATTTTAAGATATAAGGGAAAGAGTGAGAAGACATAAAATCCGTAATAGACTTTCATAGAAAAATGTCAATGCATGTCAACTTATCTCAATATTTTCTGCAATTGTAAACTGCACAATAATGGGTATTCTTCTTCAAGTTCTATAACTATATATTGTTTAATTATGACAGGGATATATGCAAGATATTTGGGGAAGGTATTCTTTCTGGCTCACACATACAAATTGATTATATGGGTGTATGTACACACATAGAATTTTTCAATATTACTATAGTACTTCCACAATCTCTTAATGAGATGTCAACTACCACCTGCAGAATCCTGTCCTGCAGACCCTGACTCAACAACAGATGAATTAATGCACTCTCACACCATTACAGAGACTCAAGTGGGCTAGGGATGGTCATAGGCTGCTTTCAGAGGGCAAACTGCAGTCAATCGACCAAGACTCCCTCTCAATTGTTACATTTACTCAGTAAAAGATTTCATAACAGAGGTTCAAAGTCAACACACTTGTGGATAAGTAACATGGTCAAAAGAGTGGTTTTACAAATGATAAAAGCTTTAGGTTCTGGGCCCAGAGTAGACACTATTAATAGGTGATTCCCCTTTTATCTCCCCCTGAGAGGACCATCCAGCACAAAGCTTACAAGAGTAAACAGAGTATAGACAAAGGGATGTGGGGATACCAAACTTAAACAGGGAAAACGCCTATCATCTCTATCTTCTCCCTAACATAATACAATGGACTGGCCATCTTTGGACTGCCCCAATAAAACCTTTCAGGCTTCCAAAAGGCTTGAGACTAATCAATAACTTTCCCTAATATTTTCCGTAATATTTTGCCGGCCACCCCAAGTGAATTCCAACATCTTAACAGCATTTAATCTTCAACCACTTTTCTGACTCTCCCCATAATCTTTGGTTAATGGCTCTCCCCTGAATCTTCCCACTGTAGTCTTCTCAATTGGTTGCCCATTTTTCAACCACAGTTCATATACTAATGGTCCTGGAATTGGGGTTTAAGTATCCTCTTTGCTTTCCATTGTTGTTTTCAGCTATTCTTTATTTCCTTTCTATAACAACATTAAATTTCATGGTCCATATCACTACACCTCATTGGTTCATAATACTACATTTGGTACTTTGTTCTGCTCACATAGATCATTCCCAATTGTGTATTGGCTTCCTTTTTACTGTCACTTTTTCCAATATTGCCCTTATATTAACTATCAGTGATTTTACTGTGAACAAGATAATCATTCCTTGAGCCCTTCTTTTCCAATGATATCTCACTCTGCACACTACCTCAGCTATTTTCTTTCATAATTGTGCCTTACACCTGGCTATTACTTAGTAATTTTTCTCCAATATTAATTGTAAGCATCCTGCATTGTTATGGGATGACCGGTATCCTCTCCACCCTCCAAACTCATATGTATGTGGCTATATTTGAAGACAGGACCTCTACAAAGATAACTAAGGTAAAATGATGTCTTATGGGTGGGTCTTAATTCAATATGACTGGTGTACTTTTAAAAAGAGGAAATTTAAACACAGACATATGCATAATGAAAAGATCTGTGACAAGAGAGGGAGAAGCTCAGCCATCCACAAGTAAAGGAGAGAGGTCTCAATGAAATCAACAGTGCTGACAACTTGATCTTGGACTGCTATCCTGAACTACTGTAAGGAAATAAAATTCTATTGTTTTAGCCATACAGCCTGCAGTATTTTATTTTGGCAGCCTTAGAAAACTAATACACACTATCTTCCCCCTCCTATTTTCCCAATACATTTCTTTTATTACACAATCAATTTCAACGCCACTGTGTCTTAGACCTATTGATAATACAGTCTCTTATCACTCTGATTTCTTCCTTGTCCTCTTTTACCAGTTTAAACTCCATGTTTAGTCATTTTTAACTTCTTACTGAACTACAACTGGAACTTACAAACAGTATACATACGGATGGATGAATTATTACCAGTGTATGCTCTCATGTAATACATATGGAGTATTAACATGGTGAATCATTTGGTTCATCCTTGTGTGGTTGGTTCAGTTGTACAATAGATCTTACATCTTATTATCTATTGTAAAACATAGCTCAAGCAATCTTTTTTTTTTTTGTTACCCAAACTCATCCATTTTTCTTTTTCTGCTGCATCGTTTCTGCCAACTACAAAACAAATCAACAGAATACAAAGCAACAGGCACAAAAACACACAGCTCTTTTAGCTGCCACATCCCCGTCCAGCTGCGCTCAAATTTATTTCTTTTCTCTAACATACCTCGACAAGGGTTTCTATATTATTGGATTTAACTCTTCTCCATTGTTTTTTCTTTAACCCACATTAATTAGGCTTTTTCTCTTCTTTAAAAAAAAAATTTAAGTTCTGGGATACATGTGCTGAATGTGCAGGTTTATTACATAAGGATACCTGTGCCATGGTAGTTTGCTGCACCTATCAACTTGTCATCTAGGTTTGAAGCCCATAGGTATTTGTCCTAATACCATTAGGTATCTGTACTAATGCTCTCCCTCCCTATCTCCCCTCTTTCTATGTTTTTATAACTAGTCTCTTAAGGGTCGCCTCTAAAACTCTCATTGCAAAATCCAATGATCAATTCTCAATTATGATTTTTCAGCAACATATGGCATAATTGACCACTTCTTCCTCTTCTTGTTTCTTGGCTTTCCAGATATTATATGCTTCTGCTTTTTCTCCTGACATTATTTATTCTCAATCTCTTTTGTTAGTTAATCTTACTGTGACCACATTCACAATGTGGGCGGTCTTGGTGCTCAGGGCTTGACTTGTTCTATCAGTCCTCACTCCCATGGCTTGTGCTTTTTAATATTATCCCATATATTTTAAGGGTAACACTTCAAATGATTTGAATATCTAGCCAGGGTCTCTCATTTCTACTTCAGAGTCTTATACCCCCTACCTCCTCAGTATCCCTACTAAAGATAAAGTGCTTTGGGGTAAATATAAAGTTTGTTTGCATTTAGCTAGTATCATAGTATCACAGAATTTCATCAAAATTTTGTTACTATGTAAACAGTAACAATATAAACAATAACAATATAAACAGTAACAATGAAACCTAAATCCCATTGTTTGCTCAAACCATCTCTCTCTATAAAGCATCAATTTCATATTCTTATTTAACATTTAATTCTTCTTACTACTATGATTTCTCAGTTTCCTACCTCAGCTTCCATTCCCATGAACACACTAAAAGTTAAAAACCATATGTATGATTCAACCACATATACAAATACATATGATGTACATATTAAATTGAGAGATTACAGTGACAGAAAATCTCACATTTAATTTCAAGAACTCAACAAACTATGACATGACCAGCAAACCAGTTTACCATTTATCTTTATGGTGGTAATTCTTTGTTTTAGAAAGCCTCTGAAAAGGGATAGGACTGAGTTTCTATTTGTTTTTATTGAAAAACTAAGGGGTAATGCTAATTGAACACTCATTAAATATATGTAAATACATTCACAGACGTATTAATATATTCATGATTATAATATTTAATACTAAAACATTCCCATGAGATAGGAGATTTATGCTTTATATTGGGTAAGAAAAGCAAAAACTGAGCTTAAGAAATGCATGCAATGTAATATAATTCAGAAACAGTAAATCCACAATTCAAACCTCAGCTAATTTCTAAAATGTGTGCTTAATTTTGGAATTACTTGGTAAGATATTCCAATGTTTAAACAGGAAAAAAAATGGTGTACTTTTAAGTCCTTTTGAAGAAATCTAGATAATATCCAACCTCATTAAATTTATTCTCTATAGAGATATTCTTCAGATACTGAAAGAAATGTTTCCTTTGCCTTTATTTTCTTAGCTATATCAATTTTGGCATTCAGGGCCATGTTAGGACTTAGGATATAAATTGTATGCCTATAAAAATTTCCATTCTGTTAATGTCTTTTATGTGGCAAATTCCTCTTGTTCCTTATTATGGTCTATGAGTATAATGACTGGGTAATGATATCCAATATTCTGAATCATTTTATGTATAGACACCATATGCATGCAAATTCGATTTGCCTAATACTCTGCTCTTTAATTTGCATTTTCATAGAACTAGTTGAGTATTATGAGGTAAAATTATACTGACTGATTTCAATATCTTAGAAAGTTAAATCATCATTATATGGGAAATGATTTAAGCATTAATTATAAATGAATCATAGAAAATAATTTCAAGGCACACATCTTGAGTTATAATGTGATAATAGCTACATGTACTAAGGATTATTTTAGAGTTGTGGTAAATACCCCATACTTTGATTACAAAATTAAATAGTGATATCAAAGGGAAATAATTCATTTTTTAACTGAAAATACCAATGTAAATATATTTATGTAATTCTGGGACAGTACAAATTAAATACAAATGGCATAGGTATATAATGACATAAAAATCAACATACACCAGGTGCATGCCAATATAAAAGCATTTGTAATTTTTATTTACCAAAAATATAATATTTATTGCCACTAACATTTTTTAAAAAAACATAATAAATATTGACTCCTAATCTGAATAATTAGAAATCATACATGTTCTAGCATAAGACACTTGCCCTTTGGCTTTCGGTTAAAAAACTGTGAGGATTTACAAACCAAATGGCTGGTATCAAATCATGGAGTTGAGACTTTCTGGACCTTCATAAACACCCTTGCACTACACCAAAGTCCAGGTAAATATAAAAAAGCTGTCATAGTTGAGAAATTATAGGCAAAGGAAACATGATGAACAAAGCCTTAGGCATAAAAAAGCATGTTGAGAGTGGGAGTACATGTGCAATTGGTTTTATTTAATTAGAGTTTCTGAATCCTCCCTGGGCAACATAAGTGTTAAATATTTTAAATTATAAAAATAACTGATTTAAACATTAGTATTATTGAATCAAAGTCTCCAGAAACCATACTGAGGAAGTTATATTTTTAAAAGATTTCAGGCTGGGTGTGGTGGCTCACATCTATAATCCTAGCACTTTGGGAGGCTGATGTGGGCAGATCACCTGAACTCAGAGGTTCCAGACCAGCCTGGGCAATATGGTGAAACCCTGTCTCTACTAAAAATGCAAAAATTAGCTGGGCATGGTGACACACATCTGTAATCCCAGCTACTTAAGAATCAGAGGTTTGAGAATCACTTGAACCCAAGAGGCAGAGGTTTCAATGAGCTGAGATCACACCACTGCACTCCAACCTGGGCAATAGTGTGGGACTCCATCTCAAAATAAAAACAAGATTTCACATGTGATCCACTGATTAAGGCCTACTTAAGCAAAAAATAAAGTAGAAAGTGAACAAAGGCAAAGCAAGATAGACTTAAGTAACAAGTATTAATGAGCCATGTGTCCCAAAGTATATCAAAAAAGACTGTTTCACAAAGTAGAGTTTTACACTGAAAAGTTAAGATGAGAATTAAATATTTTTAATATAGTGTGGTAACTAACAGATAAAAGTTGATTTCCAAAAGAGGAATTATAGTAGATGGATTGTATTGAAGGTTGTGTTGAAGGTGGCAACTGAAATTCTGCATGAGAAAACCCAAATGTGAGCAGAGACTAACAAACAAAAGCATACAAGAAAGTACTGAGTCTTCTTAGGCTGAATAAAATAAAACATTTTATTAAAATATGCTTTACAGAGTTTCAGATAAGCTTGAAAAGCATAGTGAAACCCTATCTCTACCCAAAATACATTTTTAAAAATTAGCCTGGTGTGGTAGGACACACAGGCTCCTGAGACAGGAGGATCACTTGATCTTGAAAGGTTGAGGTTGCAGTGCACTCCAGCATGAGCAGCAGAGTGAGACCTCATTTCAAAGTATATGTTCATGTATGCATGTGTGTGTGTGTGTGTTAGTGCTTTCTCACACTTCTATGAAGAACTACCTGATACTGAGTAATTTATGAATAAAAGAAATTTAATAACTCACAATACTGCAGGTTTAACAGGAAGCATGGTTGGGGAGGCCTCAGGAAACAATTATGGCAGAAGAGCAAAGGAGAAGCAAGCAACTTCTTCACATGGTGACAGGAGAGAGAGAGAGTGAAGGGGGACATGCTACATACTTTTGAACAACCAGATCTCATGAGAACTCTCTCATCCATGACTTAATTACCTCCCATCTGGACTCTCTTCAACATGTGGGCATTACAGTTTGACATATAATTTGGGTTGGAACACAGAGAAAACCGTATTATTCCACCCTTGTCCCATCCCAAATCTCATGTCCTTTTCACATTACAAAACACAGTCATGCTTTCCCAACAACCCCTAAAGTCTTAACTCATTCCAGCATTAACTAAAAAGTCCAAGTGCAAAGTCTCATCTGAAACAAAGCAAATCCCTTCCTCCTATGAGCCAGTAAAATAAAAACATGACAGTTATTTCCAAGATACAGTGGGTGCATAGGAATTAAGTAAATGCTCTCATTCTAAATGGGAGAAATTGGCCACAACAAAGGGGGCTACAGGGAAGTGATTAAATCTTAAAGCTCCAAAATAATATCCTTTGACTACATCACATATTCAAGCTACAGTGATACAAGGGGTGGACTCTGAAGGCCTTGAGCAGCTCTACCCCTGTAGCTTTGTAGGGTTCAGCCACTGCGGCTGCTTTTATGGGCTGGTGTTGAGTACTTGCGGCTCTTCCAGGTGCACAGTAAAAGCTGCTGGTGGATCTACAATTCTGGGATCTGGAGGATGGTGGTCCTCTTCTCACAGCTCCATTAGGCAGTGCCCCAGTAGGGACTGTGTGGGGAAACCAACCCTACATTTCCCCTCTGCATTTCCCTAGTAGAGGTTCCTCATGGGGGATCCTCCTGTGCAGCAGACTTCTGCCTGGACATCCAGCCTTTTCTATACATCCTCTGAAATCTAGGCGAAGGTTCCCAAACCTCAAGTCTTGCCTTCTGCACACCTGCAGGTCCAATACCACCAAGCCACCAAGGCTTGGGACTTGTACCTTCTGAAGCAACAGCCTGAGCTTTACCGTGGCCCCTTTTAGCCATGGCTGGAATTGGAGTGGCTAGGATATAGGGCAACATTTCCTGAGGCTGCACAGAGCAGCAGAGTCCTTGGCCCAGCCCATGAAATAATTTTTCTTTTCTAGGCCTCGGCTTGTGATTGTAGAGGATGCTGTAAATGTCTCTCACATGTCCTGGAGACATTTTTTTCCACTGTCTTGGCTATTAATATTCAGCTCCTCTTTAATTATGCCAATTTCTGCAGCCAGCTTGAATTTTCCCTAGAAAATGAGTTTTTCTTTTCTACTGCAAGTTCTGGCTGCAAATTTTCTAAGCTTTTGTTCTCTGCTTCCCTTTTAAATATAAGTTCTAGTTTCAGATAATCTCTTTGTTCATACATATGAGTGTACACTTTTAGAAACAGCCAGGTCACAAGTTGAATGCTTTGCCGCTAAACAGTGTCTTTCATCAGGTACCCTAAATCGTCTTACTCAAATTTAAAGTTCTACAGAATTCTAGGGTAGGGGCAAAAAGCCACCAGTCTCTTTGCTAAAGCATAGCAAGAATGTCCTTTCCTTTACTCCAGTTACCAATAAGTTCCTCATCTCCATCTGAGGCTACCTCAACTGGGACCTCATTGCCCATGTCACTATCAGCTTTTTGGTCAAAATAATTTAACAAGTGTCTAGGAAATTTCAAACTTTCCCTCATCTTCCTGCCTTCCGAGCACTTCACACTATTTTGACCTCTGTTTCTTACCCAGTTCCAAAGTCACTTCCACATTTTCAGGTATCTTTATAGTACTGCCCCACTCCTGGTACCAATTTTCTCTATTAGTTTGTTACTGCAGTGCTACAAAGAACTACCTGAGGCTGGGTAATTTATGAATAAAAGAGGCTTAACTGAGTCATAATTCTACAGGCTTAACAGGAAGGATGACTGAGAGGCCTCAGGAAACTTGCAATCATGGTGGAAGGCAAAAGAAAAGCAAACACTTTCTTCATATGGCGGCAGGAGAAAGAGCAAATGGGGAATTCCTACACACTTGTAGACAACCAGATCTCATGAGAACTCTATCATAAGACAGGAAAGGGGAAGTCCACCCCATGTTTTGACTACCTCCCACCAGGCCCCTCCTTCATCATGTGGGGTTTACAATTCAACATTAGATTTTGGTGGGGAAACAGACCCAAACCATATCTATATCCATATGCATAATCCTATATATCTATATCCATGATATACATCCATGATATAGATATATAGGATCTATATCATGGATGTATATCATGGATATAGATATATAGGATTATGGATATAGATACAGATGTAGATATAGATACAGATACACACACACACGTACACCCACAAATTAAATTTGGGTGGGGACACAGAACCAAACCATATCAATATCTATCTATCTAGCTATCTAGCTAGCTAAAAGCTGTTTATTTTTACATATGTTAATGTGGTTGCTAATGAACTTCTAATTACATATGTAGCTGGATTATATTTTTATTGGATACCACTCTTGAGTTAATTTATGACCTGAATAATGTCTGTGATTTTCCCAAGCACAAACATTTGGACATGGTCAACCTCAGCTCAGAGACAGAGTCTATGATTGCTACCCTACCATATGCTGTAGATGCCAAACATCCCTAGTGCTGACTTTCATGGAAAAAGGGGCAAAATAAGAGAATAAAGAGGTTTTACTTTAATACTTATTTGTTCAACTCTCTGTCATGATTGAGCTTTTGTTTTACCATTTAAGCACATAAGTACATGAGTGTGAGTGAGATAGTTTTGAAATATTAGTTACTACCTATTTTTTTCATTCCCCCTTTGCTCTGACACCCTCCCTCACTCTGCATTTTCCAAGCATAGTTGTCTGTTTTTATTGCCTCAGGATAGAAAGTGATAATTAGTAGAGAATCAAGAAACACCTAATGACCCAAGCCCATAGGAAACAGAAATGACTTGGGTGTAAAGGGTTTAAAGAAGTTGACAGACCCTCAAAAAAAATATAGATGCATCCTGCTTCCTGAACTATGCCTAACTAGTGGCAAAAATAAACAAGCAAATACAAATAACTAACAATAAGAAAACGAGGCAAAAAAAATATATAACTTTTTCAGCTCTGTGTGCAGAAGACTCCAATAGGGCTCCAATGGATGTCTACTTTGCTCCAAGTAGACAAACATCAAGAACCAGAATCTAGTGTTCCTCCCCAAACAACAATGAATACATAAGTTGCATGAACTTAAGTAATATCTTCTGGAGAAGGGGGGAGAAAATTGAGAAAAAGTGTAAATCATTATGTTAGAAATACCTTAAATTTAAAAACTATTTTGCACTTATAAAGGATTAGAACTAATGAATTCAACAAAATTGAAGAAACTAAAATCAACATACAATAATCAGTTGTGTTTTTGTATATTCACAATGAGAAAACTGAAAAGAAAATTAAGGAAAAAATATCATAGCATCAAAAAGAATAGAATACTTAGGAATAAATTTGACCAGTGAGGAGAAAGACTTCTACACTAAAAACTATCAAATGTTGCTGAAAAAAAAAAATGAAAAATACCTAAATAAATGAAAACACAATATTTATGGATTAGAAAACAATATTGTTAATATGTCAAAACTAATCAAAGATGTCTACAAAATTAATGAAATTCCTATCAAAATCCCAATTTTTTTTTTAGAAATGGAAACATTTATCCTAAAATCATATGGGATATCAAGAGACCCCAAATAATTAAAACATCTTAGAAAAGAAGAACAAGGCTGGAGGGCTCACTGTTCCTCATTTCAAAACTTATTATAAATCATAGTAATAAAAACAAAGAAAGTGGTATTGGCATTAAACATTGACACAAGAGAACAATGAAATAGAAAAGAGAGCTCAGGAATAAACCCATATGGCCAAATGATTTTCTACAATAGCGTCAGCACCATTAATGGGAGGCTAGCCTTTTACAATCTTGGGAAAACTGAAAACCCACAAGCAAAATTAAAAAAAAAAAATTGGACTCTTATTTTATAATATACACATAAAATAACTCAACATGAATGAAACACTCCAACAAAAGAACTAAAATTATTAACCTACTAAAAGAAAAAAATAGAAGGGAACTTCTTGACATTGGATTTGGGAATGATTTCTTGAATCTGATAAAAAGTACAGGCAATAACAACAACAACAAAAATAGGAAAATTGGACTACAATAAAATTTAAAAGTTTTGTGCATCAAAAAACTATCAGCAAAGGGAAAAGACAACCTAAGAAACTGAAGAAAATACATGCAAATTATATATCTGATAAAAGACTGACATCCAAATATATAAAAAGAGCTCCTAGAATTCAACAATGAAAAAAACCAAATTACTCAATTAAAAATGGAAAAAAAAAGATTTAAATAGAAATTTATTAAGGAAGTTATCCAAATCACCAATAAACACATGAAAAGTCACTTCACACAATTAACCATTAGAAAAATGCAAATGAAAACAATTATACACCATTTCATACCCATTAGGATGGTTATAATCCACACATACACACAAAACAAACAAACAAAAGAATAAATAAGAGTTTTAAAAGAAGAAAGTGTTGGTGAGAGTGTGGAGAAATTGGAACCCTTGTTTATTGCTGATGGCAATGTAAAATGTAAAATGGCCATCACTGTGGAAAACAGAATGGCTGTTACTCAAAAGTTAAAAAGATTTGTCATATGATCCAACAATTCCATTTCTGGCTATATATTTTAAAAAATTGGAAGTAGGTATATTCCAATATTCTCAAACAGATATTTTTTATGCCTGTGTACATAATAGCATTTTTCACAAAAACCAAAAGGTGGAAGCAACTCAAGTGTCCATCAGCAGATAAAGGGATAAGTGAAATGTGGTATATACATACAATAGAATATTATTCAGTGTTCAAAAGGCAGGAAATTCTGACACATGCTATAATATAGGTGAGTCTTGAAGACATTATAATTAGTGAAATAGCCAGTAACCAAAAGACAAATACTAAATTATACCAATTATATGTAGTACCTCTAGTAGGTATACAGACAGGAAAAAGAATGGTTCATGCACACGGATATGGGGAGGAGAGAATGGAAAATTATTGTTTAATGAGTACAATTTTCTAGTCAGGAAGATGATAGAGTTCTAGAGATAAAGGGTGGTGGGGGTGGTTGCACAACAGTCTACATTTACTTAGTGCCACTGAACAATACACTAACAAATAGTTAAAATGGTAATTTTTATTAAGTATATTTTGCTGCCATTAATAAAAATTTTAAATAGTTATTTTAGTTGTTCTGTAGTAATACAGTGACATTAAATACCACTAAAATATTTTAAATTGGAAACACAAACCTTAGAGAGATTTGATTATAAACTAGTTCTCTTTAGAATAAACCTGAGAGTAAAGCAGAAGTTGGTCACCTACCAGAGGCCTGAGAGCTTCAGCCTTGAATTCACCAATGGCAAGTAACTAAACAGGTTCATGGCTTCGGAGATGATTGTGTCCATTTCATATTGTTCTATATCTTATGAATCTTATGCTATAATTTAAACTTTGAGAATATTATCACCTGGAAGTTTTAGTGGTTTTCACTGTATTTCTGAAGTTCATACTTTGTTGTCTTTTTAATTTATTATTATTTTTTGTTTAATCTACCTCACATAATCAGAATTCAACTAAAATATATAGGGACAGTAGAACATTGTGATGATTGGAGCAATCACAACGTAGAAGAAAGATAATGAGAAATACTTCATCCCACCATGGAAGGTTGTATAAGGAAAGAGGCCTTATACATACAAAGAAGGATAATGGCTACCATTACCTGGGTGTACCTATGGGACCTAGAATTTGGTGTTATTATCTAAAAGTTTGGTTTCATAGCTATACTGCCTTGTAGTTCAAAATGTTCAAAGATTATAGGGACTAAGAAACTGTATGGCTTCTGTGATAGGCAGAATTTCTAATTTCTGTGATAGCCAAGACTCATCTCTCTGTTTATTCAATTAAACACAAATGTAGCTACTTCTGTAAAAGGAATTTGCAAATGAAATAAAGGTCCAAACTTTAAAATACAGAAATTATTCTGGGTAATTCAGATGGGCCCAATCTACTCACTTAAGTCCATAAAGCAGAGAAATTTCTCTGACTGAGATGAGGATATGAGGTAAGAAAAAGAGAGATTAAAAGTGTGAGAATAGCTCACGTCTATTCTCATTCCTGAGATGGAAGATGAAAGGAGCCTCTTTCTAGGCCATAAGTACTCTCTCTAGTTGCTGACAACAACATACTGTTCACTGCCAGTAAGGAAACAAGAACCTCATTCCTACAGTGCTAACAGATGATTTTAAGCAACCAATTAAATGTGCTGGAAGCAGATTCATTCCTTAAGCCTCCAGAAAGAAACACAGGTCTGCAGATGCTTTGATTTGAGTCTTGTGATATCTGAAGAAAATAACCCAGTTACGTGACTCTGACCTAAATTCTGTGATACAATAAATTTGTTTTGTTTTAAGAAGTTAAATTTGTTGGAATTTGTTGCAACAGCAATTAAAAAAATGAATATATATCCTTCAAAAAGTCCCAAGTAATTGGTTAGAGGGGAAGATGCTCAAAGGAAAGTTTTCCTCATGTTAGCTTTAAACAGGATGTTGAGAAAAAGTTGAGATCTTGATGAGTCTTCCTGCTTCAATAAGAATAGATGGACAACTATGTTTTATTGTTGTTCTTGCTGTTGTTTTGGTATCCAAGAAAAGAGCTCTGTAATTATGAGCACAGATAATTTATTTGTGAAGCATCAAATACAAAGATTCAGTGTAGTAATATATCTGACATTTGTGTAATTCTCTGTTAGGAAATTGGGAAAATCATGGAGTAAAGGGAATATGTATAATAAAATGTTGCATAATTAGCTATTAAAATGGGCAGCTAGAGATTAATCTAACAGGGAGATTGGGAGATGGAGTTAAACTACTCAGAATTATTTTCCCTCTGCTCTCCGGGGATGTTAATTCCAAGGTACTTCTACCCTGTCTTAAGTGTCAGCAGAAAAATCATTCCACCTCAGAAAAATACTCAAGTCCAAAGATGGAGGTACTGGTACCAAGAAGTTTTCTAGTTCACGCTAAAATGTTCACACCTGATGAAAATAGGTCATAAACGTTTCTGCTATGCCATGTAAATGAAATAGAGAAATTTTTGGCAATACAAAACAATTTAATTATACTCCCTGCATTGTGGCACACTTGGAAAGGTCTGTCATAGGCAGACAAATATTCCTATTATGACAATTTTGGGAAGTGAGTGCCTAATGGCACTCCTTAGACTATGAACTCATATTTTTAACCTTATCACGAAAGACCAATAAATTATTATTTTCTGTTCATTGTCTATGATTTGTAGATTGCTAAATTCAACAAAGTAGATATGTATCTTTTTGACCTATTTAATATAGTTTATTGTTCTTTCAATTCTCTCTCAATCCTTTATTTTGTTTTTACTGTATTTAACTGGATCTTTCTTCTTAGTCTCCTCTGTTGGTCCAGCTCCACCACTCTAATTCTAAATGTTAGGATGTCTAAATTCTGATAGAACTCTTTTCTATTCTCACTTATTCAATAGGCAGTCTCATTCAGTTTTGTGGCTGTGAAAAACATCCGTAAGTTGATAGCCTCCCTCTTTTTTGGTAGAGACAGGGTCTTGCTCTGTTCCCTAGGATGGTCTCAAACTCATTGCCTCAAATGATCCTACTGCCTAGGTCTTACACCCACTTTAACATTCCAGATTTACACACACACACACACACACACACACACACACACACACACACACACACACACACACCCTGGACCTATTTTCAGAGCTCCAGACAGATTTTTGATGTCTTAAACCTAAATATCTAATAGATGCTTAAAACCTTACAATGGATGAAAGCAAATACTAACTTCTTCTTCACCAAATAATGTCTTTCTTTTCATTTGTGTGAGTTTTTTTTTTTTTTTTGGCATTACATATGCATATTTTACAGTCATTTTGGCTACTTTATTTTCACACCACTTACATGCAAATTTTGTTACATGTTTGACCTCATCTCATTCTCACTTTCTCATCCCACTCCTTCCTTTTCGTCACATATACCAGGATTAATCTAATCTCACACTCTTCATTTGTTCTTGGCTTGTATCACCCTTCCCTTAGATCTTCAGATAGCCCCAGGATTTGTAACTTTATCTTCTTTATACCTTTGCTCATATATCTAGCCATCACTGAAGCTGTTCTTAAAGATACTACTCTTGCTTTCTCTCTCAGTTCAACCCTCCTCCTTCTAGGGCTTACCTGCTTTGTATTTACTGTCTTTTCCGTGAACATGTTTATGTATGTGTATTTTACATAGGAGAATACATGTATACAAACTTATATGAGAGAATATATTTTACTAATTTATGTGAGAGAATATATATTGAGATTTTGGTCTATTTTTTGGCCTCTGCTTAATTCTCAATATCTAGAATAGTACCTGTTACTTAAGAAATGCTAAATATACACTTTTTAATGAACTGCCAACTCATTACTTCTACAAGAGAATTGGGATCCATATTATCTAAAGGTCAATGTGTGTGCCTAGTGCCTTTGGCAGATAACAGAAGGAATGTTGATTATTTAGTCTTTACTTCCATTATTAGGAATTATTTATCAGAATAACTTTTAAATACTTAAAATTATGTATCTTATTAGAAGGTAGAAAATAATTTATCATTCACTATGCTGAACCGTGGAAAGTAGTTACATGTCACAATGCCTTCATAAAAACCTTTTCAAGACAAAAGATCATACATAAGCTAAATATAACTAGTTTTAAAATCAGTTTTGCATTAATCGTTTTTAATGTTCCCCCATTATCAGAATGTATAGCCATTATATGCTATAATCTTTCCCTTAAAACATCAATTTAAAATATCCTAGTTTTACAAGTAATTATATATTCAATGCCTACCAGCATTCATTATGCTTTTATCTCTCTAGTCATTTTTGTTATATAAATTTTGTATTCTGGTAGATTCTATAAAGAAGACTTATGGAAAAAAATCTTTTGAGACTGTATATTAGTAAGAGTTTGCACATGCCTTTTTAACTGAAATGTCAGGGATTTTTTTAAAAATAAAATCATTGCTTCAGATTTTATTTGCTTGAGTTTGTGAATATATTATTTCACAATTTTAGGAGATAAAGTGCCAAAGGGTTTGTTGATTTGTTGGTTTTATTTTTCTTTTCCTTTTGTAAATCGCATGCCCTTTGAAGCAATGCTCATTTCATTTTTTAAAATCCTATTAAATTTATTGAAATATAACTTGGTGTTGGTTGCTCTGAGTACACATTCTTAAATTTAAGGTGTGTTTGTTCAATATGTAGTGTCTTTTTTTTTCTATTATCATTAATTTAATTTTTGTTTTTTCCATATATTTTCTCTTAAGGCATCATTTGTTATGTTGATCTGCTATTTTGGTTCCTCTAATTTAATCTTCCTGTCTAAAATGATATTTTTCTTTCATTTTAAATGATGTCTTCAACCACATCACCTCATTTCTGAGTGTTTTCCCAATTCTGATATAATTTGTTCATTCATGTCCTATATTATTTTCTTAAGGTCATTCACTTTATTTTGAAAATTTTTTGACATATTAGGGTTTTGATTTGCTTATGAACATATATCTCATTGCCTGTGTGATGTCATTTATAATCTCTTTTTTCCTATGAAAACATTGCATGGGATATGATGCTAATACTCTGTTGCTCATTTTAGAGGAAGGCTTGGTTCATATAGCTTTTACTACTTCACAGAATCTCCTTTCTGTTATTTTTGTATAGCCATAAAATTATGGCACCTTGGTTTCTGATTTTCCTTGTTTTGTCTGTTCCTTTACCTCAACTTCCTCCCACTAACTTTTCTTTAGTGTAGGAGGCCTTCTTTGGAAGAGATCCTGAGTGAATCTGTTTTGAGAGTTCATAGAAATTAAGCTGCTTCAGCGTTTTAATAGTTTTAATATTTAACACAGACCCTTTGCTTTCTTTCCCTACTGAAACAAGTAACTCACCATCTAAGTGGAGCCAGTGTTCTCAGATTCTCTCACCATGTGTTCCTGTGAATATTTCCAGACTATATTTGACTCTCCTTTCTTCATGTCTGTCAATTATCCCTCTGTTTGCTCTTTTGCCTGTACCAATAACATGCCATACTTATGGCTATAGCCACTGGCATTTGGAAGTTCATAGGGACAGCTGATCACTAATCTTTATATGTAAATACTGTCTATCAGGTTTTTGTTGTTGGTTTTGGTGTTTTGATTGTTTGATTTTTGCTGTCTAGTTGTTTAGTATGTCTTTATGTGAACATTTGGAAAGATAAACTACTGTCATCATTGACACTAACATTTCAGAATCTTTGCCTTAAAATTTTAAGTAGGTGATTTTCAATTTAGTTTATTGATATAAAATACCTTCAAGTATCTACCTAATATCTAGTTTTTCACTGATTTCAAATAATCATAAGTTTATATAGCCTGTGGAAATTTTTCAGTTTAAATGTAAGTAAAACTTGGAACAAAACGAACCAATAAAATACTTTTAAAATAAGAAATTCAGGCATAGAATTGAGGCTGAAGCAGTACATATATTTTTTCCTATTTTTAACCTCAGTGGGTTACTAAAAGCAGCAGTGCCTTTGCAGTCAAACTTTCCTTTCCCCAGAAGAGGTGTATGGAGACAAAATGATAATCCCTGAGTTTCTGCACATCTTTCTGCTCCAGGAAAGATTCTAACTCATCCCCTAAGGGACTTGGCAAACTCTACTTGATTATTAGATATAGACTTTTTCCATCTCAAAGAACAAAGGAGAAAGGAGGCATACAAATATCTTCCCAATCTTCCTCTTTTAGATATAGATGATGAACACTAAGAGTCAAGTATTGGAGTCTAGTACACCGAGTAGTACTGTGCTAAAATGACCCTGGAAAATACATCACTTTTTATTGCCTAGGCAAAAATCTCTCCAGGGTGAATATCCTACCTTCTCATTACTGGAGAATCTCTACCTCTATCGGGTGTCCAACCTGTCCAAGGTCCCTAAGTGTGAGGCATTAGACTTTCTTAAAACCCTTATGAAAATTTGTACATGCTTATTTAGGCCACCTGGTACTAAGAAGATTATTTATTCTCCCTCTGACAACATTGCTTTCCTATTTGCCCTAAAATAGAAAGAAACATGGGACAGAGTCCTTTCTCTGAGGTATATAGGCATGACATGTCCAGCAAAAACACTGGACCTAGTTTATAGTGACAACAGGGGATAATAGCACATTTTCACTCACTACTGAGCTTAGCATCTACATTTCCACAACGAAGCCTACTCCTTAATTTAAACAATGGAATGTGTGAATTTTGCCTTAAGCTCTGCTGGAAAACTGGTGTCAGTGGCAAAAAACCCATGCCTGTCAGACCATAAACACTCAAAATATAACAAAAAGCATTATTAAGGTATTTAGATAATTTCTTTGCACATGAAAAGTGCTCCATATATTTTAGTTCTGAGTTTACTTATGCGCCAGGTACAAAATTATTATCATTTAAATATAAAATGTTATAATGCATTTCTAATAAACTGATTTTAGAGAAAATTTAGGTTCACATAAAAACTGGGTGAAAAACACAGAGTGTTAGAATATCCCCCTGCCCCCGACCCCAAATTTCACATTATCAACATCTCATACCTGAGGAGCATATTTGTTACAATCAATGAGCATATATTGATACATCGTCACCCAAAGTTTACATTTGTGTTCATTTTTGATAGATTCTATGGGTTTTGACAAAAATATAATGGCATATATCCTCCATTATAGTAACATACAAAGTATTTTCACTATCCTAACAGTTCTCTGTGCTCTGCCTGTGGGTCCCTCCCTCCAAGATTAGCCTTGACAACCACCCACCATTTTTACTGATGCCATAATATTGCCTTTTCCAGAATGTCATATAGTTGGAATCACACAGTATGAACACTTTTCAGTTTTGCTTATTTTATTTAGTAATATGCTTTTATGGTTCCTCCATGTCTTTTCAGAGCTAGATAATTCATTTATTTTTAGTGCTGAATAACATTTCATTGTCTACGTGTAACACCATTTATTTACCCATTCACCTAATAAGGACATTTAGTTGCTTTCAAGTTTTGGTGATTATGAATAAAGCTGCTATAAATATCCATGCACAGGTTTTTTGTGGAATACATTTTCTTCTTTTTGGGGTAAATACCAAGGCGCATGCTTGCTAGATTGTATTATAAGGGGATGTTTAGTTTTGTAAGAAAATGCCAAAATGTTTTCCACAGTGACTGTAACATTACATTCCCACCAGTAATTAATGAGAATTCCTGTTCCCCAACCTCACCAGAAGTTGATATTTTTAGTGTTTTGGATTTGGGCCATTCTGATAGATGTGCAGTGGTATCTCATTGTTGTTTTAATTTGCATTTCCCTAATGACATGTAAGGTGGAGCATCTTTTCGTATCCTTATTTGCCATGTGTATGTCCTCTTCATGTTGTGTCTGTTTAGGTCTTTGGCCTAGTTTTTAATCGAGTTGTTTGTATTCTTATTAATTTTTATGTTTTTGTAAAGATGAGATGTCACTATGTTGCCCAGGCTGGCCTCAAACTCCTGGCCTCAAGCAGTCTTCCTGCCTCAGTCTTCTGAAGTGCTAGGATTGCAGGTTTGAGTTACAGTGGCTGACCTCTTATTATTAAATTTTAACATTTATTTGCATATTTTGAATAACAATCCTTTATCAGATATGTCTTTTATAAGAATTTTCTCCCAATCTGTAACTTCTTGTTCCATTCTCTTGACATTGCCCTTCACAAAGCAGAAATCTGTAATTTTACTGAAGTCCCGTTTATCAATTTTTTTTAAGGATTCACCTCTGATGTTAATAATCACCATACCCAGGGTCATCTAGGTTTCAAACTTGTAGAAGTTCCACAGTTTTGTGTTTTACATGTAGGCCTATAATTCACTTTGAGTTATAACTGTAAAGGATGTGAGATGTGAATAATAATCTGTAATAATCATTCCCAGGTAACCTACTTAATAGTGAAGAGATAGAGAATTAAACATCTTTCTCTTTTCAGTACGGTTGATTAAATACTAAGAAATGACTAGATATTTTTCTACTTTGCTGATGGAGGCAGTAGAGCTAACAAATAAAGGAAAAATAGTAACAATGCCATGATTTTTCCTAAATATTTTTATTATATGGATCAAGTTTGACTTTGACATTCCTTAATTCAGAAACTCGGTCTAGTTATTTAAGTTGTAACTGCTTAGAATGCAGTCTCAACAATGATCACATAAGATGATGTATCCTTCATAACAGGGCTTTGTTTCTTTTCACTCATCACAGATACTATGTTAGCTGTAGGATTTTTGCAGATATTCTTTATCAAGTTGAGGAAGTTCTCCACTATTCCAAGGTTACTTATAGTTTTTCTGAATGGATTTTGAATTTTTCAAGTACTTTTGTTTTTCATCTATTTATATGATCAGATGATCTTTTTAGAGTGTTGATGTAATGAATTTCATTAATTAATTTTTAAGTTTTTAACCAGCCTTATAAACATGGGACAATCCTACTTTGCATCTATGTTCATGAGAGATTTTGGTCTGTAGCTTTTTAACTTTTTTAAGTTTTTGTTGGTGTATAATAGTTGAACATATTTTAGGGATACATGTGATATTTTCATAAATATATACAATGTGTAATGCTCAAATCAGAGTAAATTAAAATAGTCATCATCTCAACATTTATCTTTTCCTGGTGTTGGAAACATTATAGTTCTTCTTTTCTAGCTATTTTGAAATATTTAATAAATAATTATTAACTATATTTCCTTACCATACTATAGAATACTAGAACTTCTTTTCTATCTCACTGTATTTTTGTACACCTTAGTAAATTTCTCTTTATTTTCTCTACTTTCCTTCCCAGCCTCTAGAAACCACCATTCTACTCTCTACCTTCATGAGATGTTCTCTTATAATGTCTTTATCTGATTAGGGCATAATGGGAATGCTGTCCTCATAGAATACATTAAGAAGTAGTCTCACCCTGCACAGTGGCTCACGCCTGTAATCCCAACACCTTGGGAGGCAAGGCAAGAAGCCTAATGACAGAGCCAGATTCCATCTCAAAAAAAAACCTGTATTTTTTTCCAGTTCTGTGAAGAGGGTCATTGGTAGCTTGATGGAACCAAAAGAGAGCCCACATAGCCAAGGCAATCCTAAGCAAAAAGAACAAAGCTGAAGGCACCACACTACCTGACTTCAAAATATATTACAAGGCTACAGTAATCAAAACAGCATGGTACTGGTACCAAACAGAGATACAGACCAATGGAATGGCACAGAGGCCTCAGACACAATGCCACACATCTACAAACATCTGATCTTTGACAAACCTGACAAAAACAAGCAATGGGGAAAGGATTCCCTGTTTAATAAACGGTGTTGGGAAAACTGGCTAGCCATGTGCAGAAAGCAGAAACTGGACCCCTTCCTGACACCTGACACTAAAATTAACTCCAGATGGATTAAAGACTTAAACATGAGACCTAACACCATAAAAACCCTCGAAGAAAACCTAGGCAAAACCATTCAGGACATAGGCATAGGCAAGAACTTCATGACTAAAACACCAAAAGCACTGGCAACAAAAGCCAAAATAGATAAATAGGATCTAATTAAACTCCAGAGATTCTGTATAGCAAAAGAAACAATCATTAGAGTGAACTGGCAACCAACAGAATGGGAAAAAATTTTTGCAATCTACCCATCTGGCAAAGGGCTAATATCCAGAGTTTACAAAGAACTAAAACAGATTTACAAGGAAAAAACAAACAAATCCATTCAAAAGTGGGCAAATGATGTGAACAGACACTTTTCAAAAGAAGACATATTTGAGGAAAACAAACATGAAAAAATGCTCATCAACACTGGTCTTTAGAGAAATGCAAATTAAAACCACACTGAGATATCATCTCACGCCAGTTAGAATGGCGATCATTAAAAACTCTGTAGACAACAGATGCTGGTGAAGATGTCAACAAATAGGAAAAGTTTTACACTGTTGGTGAGAGTGCAAATTAGTTCAACCATTGTGGAAGACAGTGCGGTGATTCCTCAAGGACCTAGAGATAGAAATTCCATTTGATCCAGCAATTCCATTATAAAGACACATACACACATACGTTCATTGCAGCACTGTTTACCATAGCAAAGACCTGTAACCAGCCTCAATGCCCACCAATGATAGACTGGATAAGGAAAATGTGGCACATATATACCATGGAATACTATGCAGCCATAAAAAGCAATGAGTTCGTGTCCTTTGTAGGGACATAGATGAATCTGGAAACCATCATTCTCAGCAAACTGACACAAGAACAGAAAATTCAAACACCAAATGTTCTCAATAGGCAGGTGTTGAACAATGAGAACACATGGACACAGGAGGGGAGCATCACACACTGGGGTCTGTTGGTGGGACTAGGGGAGGGACAGTAGGGGGTGGGGATGGATAACATGGGGAGAAATATCAGATATAGGCGATGGGGCAAACCACATTGCCATGTATGTACCTATGCAACAATCCTGCATGATCTGTACATGTACCCCAGAACTAAAGTACAATAAAAAAAAAAAGAAAGAAGGAAAAAAGTAGTCTCTTCTCTGTCTTCTAAAAGACATTATAAAAATTGGTGTAGTTTTTTCTTTATAGGTGTATCAAAATTCATCAGTAAGCCCACCTGTCTTTTTTCTATTTTCACTATTAAGTATTGATTCAATTTCTTTAATAAATATGGCACTATTTAGATTGTCTACTTTCTGTTCTGGCATATGCAAGTTAAAAAAAATTAAAGAAAAGTAAATTCCCTATTTCTTCTTTTGTTCCTGTGTGAGTTTTGGCAGGTTGTATCTTTCAATAAATTGGTGGATTTCTTAGAGCTTATCAAATTTGAGAGCATATAATTTTTCGTAGCATTTTTTTATTATCATTATAATGTCTGTGGAAACTACACTGAAATCCCCTAACTCCCCTCTTCTATTTCTGCTATTAGTAATTTGTAATTTCTTTTCATTTTATTTTTTAGCTACCCTAACTATATGATGTACTGTTTTTTTCTTTTAAGACAGTTTCGCTCTGCCACCCAGGCCGAAATGCAATGGCACTATCTCGGCCCACTCCAGCCCTCCCCTCCCAGGTTCAAGAGATTTTCCTGCCTCAGCTTCCTGAGTAGCTGGGATTACAGGCATGTGCCACCAAGCACAGCTAATTCTGTATTTTTAGTAGAGACAGGGTTTCACCATGTTGGCCAGATTGGTCTTGAACTCCTAAACTCAGGTCATCTGCCAGCCTTGGCCTCCCAAAGTGCTGGGATTACAGGTGTCAGCCACCATGCCTAGCCTATAATGTACACTTTAAAAAAATAATAATAATCTGGCCAGGCATCAGTTAATTACAAAGAGTCAGGAAGATACTGTTAGGTAGTCAAAGCAGATAATTACCTCACTTGAAAGTTCACAAGGTTTTCCCCAGAAGTAGGAATAATTTGCCAAGAGCCCCTGCTTCCAATCCTTTTTCAACAGTCTCAGCTGTCTAGATGAATGGTTTTCAATGACTTCATTTAAGCATCTTAGAACTTTCTGGGACCTATAATTAGATACTTTCCCTTCCAGATATAAATCTATGTAAATCTCCAGATATAAATCACTGAAGTCCAATGTGGTAGAGACCTCTTCTTCCTCATCACAGTAAGCAGAGTGATATTCTCAACAGCTAATGCTGAATTCATTAATTAGTATTACCTCCAGTGCATTACCATTTAATTTGTAATAAAAGTCTAAGTTCCAAAAATAAAAGACTGTGTAGGCTGAATCAATCCAGAGAGAGCCAGACACACAAATCCATGCTTTTCCCAGATCATTCTAAACAACATGTGTTGAGCATCTCTGAAAACTTACAAGGTGTAAAACCAAGGAAGACTGAGTTTAGAAATTCATTTCAAACTTTGACTAGTAGTGATATCTTGAATATACTTGAATAATGAAATCAAGAGTGGACTGCAAGCCAATACATTTGAATTCTAGTCCGGGAGAGAGCACTCATTTATTATCTGTGTGAGATTAGGCAGTTTATTTTATTTTTCAGAACCTAAATGTGTTCTTCTGTAAAATGAAAGTTTGCCTCTGGAGTACTTTCTTTCTCCATCATGCAAGAGCATCAGTATGGAGAACAATCTTTCAGAGCTAAGGTATTCACAGGAGGAGAGCCTTAGGGTGTCTGTGGGTTATGATACTTTAGTAGCTAAAATAACAGTGCAATAAAAGCATAAAATTTAAGAACCGCTTATATACTGCAAGCAATATTACAGATAGAATAATGCATTGTAAAAACACGTAAACAATGCTTTTTCTGTATGATCAAATGCAATGACTTGGCTTGAACAAAGCCACATTTCTTCACCTCCCATGAGAATTTCTGATATGACTTATATACATAAACAAAAATTTCTCATTTTATACATGTGAGATAAATTTTTTTCAAGTTTCAAGAAATATACATGTGAGCTAATATGCCAATGATCCTTATTTCTATCATACTATGTTGGCATTCAAAAAAATATAAAAACTGGAAATATCAAAGGGAACAGGAAACTACAAAATTACATTTATAACTCTGGGTTACAAAAATCAAGTATAGCTTTTGGGATTGTGCAGCCTGACTCCATAAGAGTCTTTATTATAATCCTATCCTAAAATGTTTGATTATGGTTAATTAAGTAATACTGAGTTTGGGAATCACATTTTCATCACCCATTGAGAATTACAGTACTAAGACATCACCACTAAAGGGTTCATATTCATTAGGAGTAGTAACATTCTAAACAGTATTATCAGGTTTTAGAATAAATTTCTATGTGTGGAAGGAATTGGAAGTCACCTTCCATTGCTAAGAGATTGTTATTATAACTGGAAAAGTGAAGTTTTCTTATCTGGTAAAATAGCTTCACATATTAGAAAGCAGGTTAGGGAAAAGACATGCATATGTGAAAGAATATTTTGAATAATGAAGCATAGAAATAGAGGGTAAGCTACAGTAGTAGATGGAATAGAGAAAAATAGTCTCATTACTAACCAAATGTTGGTAAATTTATAAAACAATGAAACAGAATCTGAAACTGGCATGCAGCATGAAACTGTACTCAAAACATGAACTCATACTTCAAAAGCATGCTAATCATGTATTATCCATTTAAATAAAATAATTTGTCCCCATTACTTCTCCTTTGCCTCCAAAAAAGTCCTTGTTTGAACTGTGGCTTAGAACATAAAGAATTACTTGTAGTTGCTTGTTTACTTTTTGCACCATGTTGAGATTTTCCAAGGTCAGCATTACCTTACCTGCTTTTGATCAATGACTGTAATTGTGAATCTATGCACATAGACAGTGCTCAATAAATAGTTGATAATGATAATTTTCACTGCTCCTCTTACAACCTAGATTTATTCTCTTTCTTTTTCTATGAGAAGGTAAAAATGAGTTCAGTATCTCAAGCTGCTTAGAGACCACATTAAATTCCAACTATTCTTCCTATATTCTGTATTTTACTACATGGCCAATTTGTAAAATAGGTTTCTTTCTTACATTATTTTATTAACTTTGATTCATGTTTCAGTTTTTCTGTCTCCTCTATTGTCTGGCTTAAAAATAAATGATTCTTTTGAACTCTTTTTATTTCACTAGTCATTAAGTTTTACATACTTGTGTATGAAGAATACAGTGATAGGATTATTACTACAATTACTCTGCTTAGAGGGGATTGGTGTGTGTGTGTTGCAGACTCTCAAATGGACATAGCTCTCTTATTTCTATAATTTGACAAATTAAAAGATAAACAAATGCAAGGTCATAGCCTAATTTGTTCAGAAAGTCAAAGAAATGAAAACAGGGTACTTTCACAAAGGTTGAATATTCAGAGAAGAGTGTAATTCTGTTTTGCTCTCCTCAGCAACAGCGAAAAGAAAGGAAGCACATGATCCTATATCAATTGTTACAGTGGGAATTTGCAGTTTAAGAACTACCTAGTGGAAACAAGAATAATTTAATGTGAAAAGCTGCAGAGTATAAATATTTCATATAAGCCAGTTATGAAGTCGTATTATGCTGATTGTATAAAATGGTGCCTGAGAAAGGCGCTACAGAGAGAAACTTACACTCAGTCATTCAGTATCTTTATAGAATTCTGCCACTGTTGAGTGACTGCCACTTCTTAAATTTTCACACGTAAATTCTTTGCTGAGTGCCTTGAAAGCTCTATAACTTACTACCTTTAATGCATTTTTAAGGGCAAGTGGTACACTGGGGATGAACTGTGACCTTTTGGTAAGAGGTTGACATCTCTTTGTAATATGTTCTTATACCCAGCTGACTTAAAACGTGTCATTATAAAAGGAATTTGGCAGTTGTTAAAATTTTGTTAACATATTCATAAAGAATAATGTCTGAATTATTATTCCATTTACCCATTTAAAAAAAGGTTATTCAATTCCCATTTGGTGCTCAGATTGCATTTAACATTGGATAACTTGTATACCTGACAAAACCCAGAAGAGTAAGTATAGCATGCTAAAGCTTTATGAACAAGCCAAAATTTATTTTATACACATTAATCTTGAATGTTTTGTGTGTTAGTTTGAGAGTTTAAGATTTGAAGAATCCCTTTAATTATTTCATTTTATATAACAAGAATAAATGTCTTAAATTTAATTTTGGTTTGTGCATGTGTTGTGTGTGTGTATGTGTGTGTGTGTTTTGTAACACTGGTTTTGTACTGTTTATTTTCTGTGAACATTTGTGTTAGAGTTAACAAATATTTTCCTTTTTTAATTTTTAGTGTCACACCAACATAACTCTAGTGAATCAGTATTAATACTATTAGAGGAGAAAACTAAATAACAGGGATAGAATAAATTCATTCTTGGTTACCACTGCTAAGTAGTGGATTAGAGTCTCCACTCTAAAGTTTGATATCCCAATACTTAAAGTTACACCTTAAAAGAACACATTAAAAAACAATTTATTCCTGGAATATATATACTAAGAGTATTTTGCTTTTATATAATTTTAAAGATATTTTTATTGCAAAAACAAAATGTGTTTCAAACAGAGAAATCAGAGACAAGCAAAAGAAAAAGAAATAACAAAAGTTTGTATTGTTACCTACAATCATTGCTAAAACGTGTGCATTCAAATTTTGTGTGTGAGTTATGCCATTTCATATAACTTTCATTTTTAAAATATATTTGAGAACATGTCCATGCCTAGAGAACTTTTGCTGATACTTAATTGTCTAATACACTACATGTTTTTCATAACTAGTTGTTTTGATATAATTTCTGATGTACTGAGAAGTTGTAAGCCTGGTACAAGAATTCCCACATGCCCTTTACCTGTATTCACTACTGTTCAAATTTTAATCATTTCCTCTCTTTCTTTCTCTCTCTTTCCTTTTCCTCACTTTCTTGTCCTATATATAAGGTCCTTCATGTGCATGCACAAGTGCACGCACACACAAATTATTTTACTTTGCTGAACTATTTGTGAATAAGTTAGAAAAACAATATCTCTTTATCCCTAAATACTTCAGTGTCTATTTCCTAAAAGTGAGATTTTGAAAACTAAAAAATTATTGCTGGTTCAAAATTATTTTCTGAGCTATCATCAGTGTTTAATTTCATCAATTATTCCAATAATTTCTGTTATAACGATCTTTTCTTGAACCAAGATCAAAACCTGGACCACCTCATTATTTCATTCTTATGGCCCTTTAGCATTCTTTATTCTAGAATGTGTTCTCAACATTTCCTTGTTTGTCAGTGACATTTTTGAGAGTTAGGAAAAGATAGTTTATAGAATGTCCCTTTATCTGAATTTGCTTGTTTCCTTGTGATTAAATTTAGATTATATGTTGCGGTCGGGAATAAAATAGAAGTGATACATATTTCTACATATATCTTATAAGGAGGCATATGTTATTTTGTCCCAATATTGGTGATTTTTAGATTTAGTGATTTCTTTGTTATTTCTCAGGTTTCTTCACTTCAACATGGTGAAACCCCGTCTCTAGTAAAAATATAAAAATAAGCTGGGAGTGGTAGTGCAGGCCTGTAGTCCAAGCTACATAGAAGGCTGAGGCAGGAGAATCACTTGAACCCGGGAGGCAAAGGTTGCAGTGAGCAGAAATCGCACCACTGCCCTCCAGCCTGGGCAACAGAGCAAGACTCAGTCTCAAAACAACAACAACAAAACACTGTCTATAAATGGAACCACATACTATGTAAAATTGCTGGGTTTTTTTCATTCAGCATACTTCCTTGGGACTTCATTCAAATTGTTGCCTATATCATTACTTCATCCCTTTATGTTGCAGAGTAATATTACTATATAGATATAATGTAATATATAGTAGTATAATGTAATATATAATATAACGTAATATATAGGAGATACGTGTGTGTGTGTGTGTGTGTGTGTGTGTGTGTGTATACACACACATCAGTTTTTAAACCATTCATCTATTTGTTTGTTTTTTAAAAGAACACCTGGACTCCTTCCAACTGCTGTGAACATGCATATACCGGTTTTTATGTGAACATCAGTTTCATTTCTCTGGGATGAATACCCAGGATTGCAAATGCTAGATTGAATGATAATTGCTTGTCTAGTTTTGTAAGAAAGTACCAAGTGGTTTCCAGATAAAATGCAAAATGCTGTACCATTTTACATTCCCAATAGCAATCTAAGGGTGATTCACATTCTCTGCATCCTTGCCATAATTTGGTGTCATTACTATGTTTTATTTTAACCATTCTAAAACATGTGTAAGGATGTCTCACTTTGGTTTTAATTTGCATTTTCCTGATGGCTAATGATGGTGAACATCTCTTCATGTGTGTATGTACCAACTGTATATCCTCTTGGTTTAAATGTTCTTGTCTTTTGTTCATTTTTATAGGTTGCTTTGTTACTGTTGAGTTTCAAACGTTCTTTATATATTCTAAACACTAGTTTTTGGTCAAATATGTGGTTTATAAATATTTTCTCAGAACCTATGGCTTGTCTTTTCATCTTTTGCACATTGGATTTCACAAAACCGATTTTTCACTTTTGATAGTTAGGATTCGTCAATGTTTACTTTTATAGACAATGTGTTTAGTTTCAAGTCAGACTATTTGCCCTAGTCCTAGATTCCAAATATTTTTCCATGTTGTTATTCTAAAAACTTTATGCTTTTTATGTCTTTAATCCATTTTGAGTTAAATTTTATTTATGTATGAGGTTTATGACAATTTTCATTTTTTTGGACTATGGAAGCCCAATTATTCCAATACCATTTGTTGAAAAGGTTTTATATTCTCTATTGAATTGCTTTTGCATCTTTGTAGAAAAAAAAAAGCAATTGAGGATATTTGTGTGGGTCTATTTCTGAACACTCTATTTTGTTAGATTCATTGAAATGTCTGTCCTTCCACCAATATCCACTTATACTGTCTTGATTACTGTACTTACATAGTAATCTGTAATATTGCATAGAATAATTCCTCCTATGTTATTCTTTTGTGTACAGAATTTATAAGGTATTCTAGGGCCCATGCTATTCAATATAAATTTTAGAATGTGTGTGTTTATTTTTTAAAGTATAGATTTTTGCTAAGATTTTGATAGGAAATGCATAAAATCTATGAATCAATTTGGAGGGAATTTACATTTTTACTATGTTGAGTCTCCCAACTCATGAACATATATCTTTTCACTTATTTAGGCCTTTGATTTTTCAAAAGCAATTATTGATTCTCAACATAAAAATTCTTTAAATATGTTTTTATCAGTGAATACGTTAAAAACATATTTTCTTGTAGAAATTAAAAATTAAGTAGTATTGTGTTTTTAGGTTTCTTCATGATCATCATCAGTATAGAAATGTAACTAATGTTTATTTGTTTATATTTACTCTACAACATTTCTGAACTCATTTTAGTTCTAGGAGTACTTTTGCAGACTCCTTGTAATTTCTTACCATATCAGCTGCAATAAGGGCCATTTTATTTCTTCCTTTTCAAAGTACCATTTAATTTTTTTTTCTTTCCTATTGTAATGACTAGATCTTTCAGCACTATGTTAATTAAGAATTGTGAGAGTATCTATCCTTTACCTTGTTCCCTATATTAGGGGAAAGTGTCCAATAATTCACTATTAAGTATGGTGATAGCTGTATGGTTTTTTGTAGATGCTCTTTATAAATATTCAGGAAGTTGTCCTGTGTTCTAAGTTTGCTAAGTGTTTTCATTATGCAGGAGTGCCAGATATTGTCAAATGATTTTCTCTGCATTACTATATATGATCATACAATTATTCTTTATTGATGTGATGAAATTATATTGATTGATTTTCTAATGTTGTACTGGGCTTTTATAAATGGAATAATTCCAGTTGATCCTGGCACATGATTATCTTTGTATGTTGTTGGGTTCTTAGATCTACTAATATTTTGTTGAGGGTTTTACTTCCTTCGTTCATGTGAGATATTGATCTATAGTTTTCTTATTTTGTGTTATCTTTGGTTTTGGTATCAAGGTAGTATTGAATTCTATTTTCTGAAGAGATAGTATAAAATTGGTGTGACATCTTTCTTGATGCTTGGTAGACTTCTCCAGTGAAACCAATGGGACTGGATATTTTTATACAGGAAGTTTTTAATTTATAAATTAAATGTCTTCTATGATTATAAGACACTTCTGATTGTTTATTTCATCTTGGTTGGTGTTTGGAGTTTTTACTTCTCACAGAATTGATCAGTTTCTTATAATTTGTTGAATTTAGAGTATAAAGTTGTTCATAGTATTTATTATTTTTAATAGCTATAGTATCTTTCATGATATACCTTGTTTCATTGTTGATTTGTACCTTCCTTTTATTTATGTCAGTCTTGCTAGATTCTTATCAATTGCTTTTTTTTGAAGAATTATATTTTTTCACTTATATTTACCCTTGCTGTTTTGAATCACATGGATTTTTGTATTAGTCTTATTTCTTTCTTTAGGTAATTTTGGGTTTCTTTTTCTCTCTTTTTTAGTTTCTTGAGGACAGATTTAGATTATTGATTTAAGATTTTGAAAATCTTTTCTGCTGTAAACATTTAGTGTGATAAATATACCCCCAGCACTAGCTTCATCTCATATATTTTGATATATAGCAACTTGCTTTCCTTTTAGTTCTACACATAGTTAATTTTCTTTTAAAATCCTTCAATTATTTAGAATCATGTAATTTAATATCTTATGTATTTAGGTTTTGTCCTATTATTTGATTTCCAATTTGGTTCTATGTTTTCTGAGAGTACACCTGTAAGGTTTCAAATTTTAAATGTATTAAAGTTTTATAGTGCAGAATATTGCCTATCTTGGAGAATATTCCATGGATGCATCACAGAATGTACATTTGACTGTTGTTAGTTGGAATGTT
>NW_016107560.1:2516522-2539171 GCF_001604975.1 Cebus imitator
TCTTGTTTTTTATCTTCCTGTGGGCTACTTGGACACTTTTTAGAGTTTTATATTATAGATAGTAATTTTAAGTGTATTATTTTGTATGTTTTTATAGTATTTGCTCTGGGATATAAGGTTATATGTGTATAATCTTATTATACCCTCCAGATGTCAACATTTTGCCACTTTGAGTACATTTTGGAAACAGTTCTATTAATACCCTCTTACCTTCCCTACTATTAATATTAAATATCATTGTCTTGGTATCATATGGCATAGTAATTTGTGATTCAATTACCAAATACAATTTCTAAAACCCATGAAGTGAGTTGTATGAACCTGTATTTTCACTTTTCATTGTTCTTCTTTCTTACTTCCCAAATATTTTTTCTGCTATAGTTTTCTTTATGTCTGAAGAACTTCATGTAGTAAATATTTAAAGATTGGTTTGCTAGTGGCAAATTATTTTAGCTTTTCTTCATCTAAGAATATCTTTATTTCTCTTTCATTTCTGAAGGGAGAAATCACAGCTGTTTATAATTACCAGAAACATGTATGATATTCTTCAATAGATCAATGAAATGTGGTACATCCATCCAATGGAATAATTAATCAGCAACAGAAAAGAATTAGCAATCACACACCATGCAAAGATATGAATGATTGATGAATGTATATCAGGTGAAGGAAATTACTCTGAGAAGGCTACAATATATGACCATTTATGTGATATTCTGGAAAAGGTAAAACTGCAGAGATGGAAAACAGACCATGAGCTGTCAAAATTTGGGGCATGGTTATTGAATAGGTAAAGACCAGGAAATTTTTATGGAAGGAAACCTGTAAAGTATGAGTCTAAAATGGCACATAAATGACACTATGCGTTTATGAAATGTATTTATGAAACACATAGAACTTTACTACACAAATAGTGATTTTTAATGTTTGTACTTTAAAAAAAATTACAAAGTTGGGAGATTATAGTGTAGAATTCAGACTGTGACAAAAGAATCAAACTATATTATAAGTATGTGAGAGTCTCATTGAAGGAAATAAGGGCGAAAGGAGCTGAGTAAGTAGGTTCCTAGGTAATTTGAGAAATCAATTGAGTTTATAAGAATTAAGGCAAAACAAGCTATACATATGTATTTTAGTTAATAAAGTGGGACTCCTATGGGAATAAGGGTTAACAATTCTGAAACTAGTATTTTAGAATTTGACAATTAAGTAAATGGATTGTGAATGGTGGGAGCCAGGCTTCTACCTGTGGAATGGGGGTATAATAATGAAGAAAACATCAGGTAAATATCTACTGGTGGACATTGAACAAAACACCTAACTAGTACTCCCCAAAACTGTTAAGGTCATCAAAAAAATAAAAGTCTGAGAACCAGTTCTAGATAAGCAGAGCCTAAGGAGAAATGACAACTAAAGAAAATGTGTCCTGGATGGAATCTTGAAACAGAGAAAGGACATAAGGTAAAAACTAAATAAATCTGAATTAAGTTTGGACTTGAGTATCAATATTGGTTTGTTATTTTTAACAAGTGTATTATACCATATAAATATAAGATTTTTAATAATCAGAGATACTGAATGTAAAGTACATGGAAACTTTCTGTATTATCTTCATTTTTTTTTCTGCAAACCTAAAGCTTTTCTAAAGCAAATTTATTGTTTAATATGAGGGAAGGTCAAGAAAACAGTAAAAATGTCACCTGATAGAAAAAAAAAAAAACTTCTCTGTTTAATTAAGGCAAATCAAACTCCACTCTGGATTACCCAGACAATATGACTCCAGCCTTCTAGTAATAGCATTTAGAATAATAAAACCATGTAAAATATAATACAATAAAGGTAGGCTCACATTTAGTCTAGTTAGCTTCTCTGCAAAACATGCAGATAGAAAATGAAGACAAGAAGATTTAACACATATAAAAACTTCAACAGGCCAGGCGCAGTGGCTCACGCCCGTAATTCCAACATTTTGGGAGGCTGAGGGGGGTGGGTCACGAGGTCAGGAGTTCAAGACTAGCCTGACAAACATTGTGAAAACTCACCTCTACTAAAAATACAAAAATTAGCCAGATGTAGTGGCAAGCGCCTGTAATCTCAGCTACTCAGGAGGCTGAAGCAGGAGAATTGCTTGAACTCAGGAGGCGGAGGTTGCAATGAGCTGAGATTGTGCCACTGCACTCCAGCCTGGAAGACAGAGTGAGACTCCATCTTAAAAAAAAAATAAAAAAGCTTCAACACAGTCTCCATGCTGCTTAAGCTGCTGTGATCCAACAAGTCTAAGTAATATATAATAGAATTCATTATCTGTTTTCCTTGCCAATTTCTTCTGAAGACATTGCTGCTTGGAAGAAACCATGGACCATGAAAAATGTTGAGTAACTTAATAACCTGCTGCTTTGATAGCTCTGTCTTACTCATCTAGAATTGGACCCATCTAGATACAGAGTTGGCATTAAGTTGACTGAAATGTTATGACAGAATTTAAGAATTTTGACAGTTATTTCAAGTTAAACTTAAGTTTGTACCAAACTATACTCTCACTCATCTGCATGAAATGCCCATTTCCCCATAGCTTTATCAATAAATGTTATCCATTTTAAAATCTGTACTTATTCAAGTTAAAATATTATGTGATAGATTTCACTTGCATATATTCAATTATTACTGAGATTAAATGTTTTCCATATTTTATTTGTGTTGCATATTTATTCTTTTATGAATTCCTATTCATGTCCTTTGGCATTTTTTATTTTTTCCTTACTGGTTTGTTAGACTTCTATATAATGGTTTATATAGAACCATTATAATTCACTTGATTCTTATTTTTTCTTAATCTGTTTCATAATTTTTTATTCGGTTTCACCTATTTGGAATTTCTATAAGTATCTACTTGAATTCTTAAAATTGTATAACATATTTTAACATTTGCATTGAAAGTATTTTGTTAAAAGTTGAAGCAAATGGTAGCTGAAAGTCATTAACAAAATTATGCCACACTCAAGAGCTTTTGAGGCCCAAACATCAGCAAAATAAAGCCGTCTTTTTTAATATGCTTCACTTAAGGCTAAATTATTCTACCAAAGCCATCAGTTATATTTCAGCACAATGATTCCAAAAATAGTTCACTTTCATGCTGAATACATTACAGAGCTGTAAAATCTAATATCAAAATATTTGAAATTCCAAACATAACATAGCATTACATAAAATTATCTTATCTCAGGTCAATATTATTTCTAGAGTCCATTTAGTCTGAAGGCTACATTTAGGTTGCATGTAAAGACAGTATAAAGAGAAGGTGGAACACAAAATCAGAGAACTGTCTTAGTGGATTTCATCTGAGGCATGTTAAACACTAAACAAAATGCATGCTGAATGATAATCTCATCGTTTACTCTGATATTTAGTCTTTGGCAGAAATTATAGAAGCAACTTATGGCTCAATACCTAACTGTAAATCCTGTGTCAAACATTATTCAGGTACAGATGGATGAAGCTGTAGCAATCAACTGTGAAGGTGCTTTTGATTGACAACAGCCAGGTGTTTATAAGCTTCACAATGAAAACATCTGATATTCTATTTCCTGAATATTCTTGAATTGCAAAGTAAACAATTGGCTATTGTAACTGCTCAATTAGAATTATCATGTTTAGATGCACCACCAGAGAGTGTCAGAAATAAACTCCATAATCTCCCATTTGCTTATTATCGTGCTTGTTTGTTCTTGTTGTTCAACAGATGTTAATCGTGTTAGCAAAGGTTATTGTTTAATCTTACTGTTTTTGACTCTTTCTGAAAGTTTCTGTTCATGCAGAAAAAATCAATGTGGAGTTCAAACTTCAATTTGGCACTTACTTTACCAAGATATTTATTTTCTTTGAGTCTCAAGTATAATAATAATAAAATTTATAGGTTTACTGTTAAGATGAAATGAAATAGCATATGGCAAGTGCCTGGGTATATGCCGGGTGCCCCCAAAATGTTGACATCTGGTGGAATTCTCCTTTTATGGATATTATTTTCTTTTTAGGTAAGAGAAAGCCAAATTTATTTATCTATTTTCAAAGCAAAATATTATTGACTCATTCCAAACCCATTTTCTGCTGCCAAATAGAGCTCAAGTGACTCAGAAATTCTAAATAGGTCTCTATAACTCTTCAGTAAAATGCTTTCTTTTTCTTTTTTATTTTTACCCTGCTGACCAGCAATAATTTAAAGAAAATCAAAATGAGAACAAATACTATGACAAATATTCTTTATTTAGTTCAACTGATATTTTTAAAAGTCTGATTCATTATCAATTATCACTTCATTAAAAATAACAAAATCCATTATAATGGAGTAGAACCAGGACCTACTAGACAGTGTTTTCTGGAAAACAGGCAGAGCCTCCATTTCCCGTCTAATCTGGAGTTTTATTTAAAAGATACAACAGGAGCAAAGGATGGAACAAGGGGCAGAGATTAAAAAAATATATTTGACCTATTTGTTGACAACAAAAGACACATCATAAGATGTGAGGGTCAGATGCCTTAGAAATTATCTGCCTGCCACCAGAATGAATGTGGGCCCTCAAACTGCAAGGGAGTTTAGTCTTGCTACCTCCAGTTTTTTTCTAGTCAACTACTATTGGAAGCACCAGGTATGGATAAGTATTACTGAACCATTGGTACAGCTTTGCTCTTTCATTAATGTCTGCCCTCCACCTGCTTTTTTGAGATCTGATGGCTGGTCTAAGCAGTTGCTGTCCATGGTCCATTAGAGCTCGAAATGCTCTAATTATAGACTTAACGCACGCACAAGCTATGAAAGGAAGTAGGTAGACTCAGGCTGAGGATTTATTGATTGCTTTTAAGGAATTTAAACGTTTGCTTTCAATTAGACAATTAAATGAGTTCCAAAGTTGAGTCTTTGGAACTCAAGAATACATTCTGAGTTAAGACCAAATTCCTGTCTAGTTGATGGAGACACAATTGAGTATAAAACAGACACGGTCCCAATCTTGTGGAGCTTACACTTCTGTTACGAAGAAACATGAAAATAAAATAATTGAAAAAGAAAACTAAATATCTGATAAGCCCCTCAAAAGAGCAGCATATCCTGTTATGAAACTTTATAATGAAAAATTTCCCTTGTCATGGAATACAGAGAAGATTCCCATGAGGAGGGGATATTTGAGCTGGAATTTGAAGGATAAACACAATTTTATTGGGTGAAGTAGAAAATATAGGAGAAAGGTGTTACATGCAGAGAGAGAACATTGTGTGAAAGACCTTTGATACCGAAGAGAGCCTAACACTTTAAGGTGTACTAAAAGGAACCCCACTGTGGCTGGAGCTGGGGGTGGTTTATGATGTGAGGAGAGAGGATTTGGGTCAGTGTTGCTCATCAGTCATTTATCCATTTTCTCATTCATTTAATGAATGTGTGTGTGTGTGTGTGTGTGTGTGTGTGTGTGTGTGTAAATTTATAAAATTTCCTTCATTTTTTTTCTTTTTTAAATTAACAGATAAGACTATATGCATTTGTTCTGTACAACATGATGCTTTGAAATATATGTGCATTGTGGAATGATTAAATCTAGCTAATTAACAACTGCATTACTAGACATAGTTATCATTTTTGTGGTAAGAACAGTTAACATCCACTCTCTGCATTCTTGGAGATCAATAAATATATAATGAACTCTAATTGGTATTAGTTATTTTGGAATATTGAGATGGGACCAGTGAATAAAACTTAAAGCTTTTTTTGAGCAAAACAATGTTAGGTAATGTTAAGTACCATGCAGAGAGTTCAAATGGACTGAAATGATGGATACAGCAGGTTTTCTGGCTGAAAATGGCTTGTAAGGGGAAAAAAACTTTTTCTGAAGCGTTAGATAAATGGGGGGGAAATGAAAGAGATATTCAGGGTAAGAAAAATGGAAAGAGCATTTCATGTAGACAAACAGCTTGTGCATAAACTTAGGAAAGTAACAAGCTTACATTGCAAAGAACAGAAAAGAAGATTCTTTCCTTCTGTGGCTGAATCTTAATAGGTAAGAAAGTAGGCTTTTCATTTTTCATTTTAATTATTTGTTAATTGCTATAGTCAGTTTCAGGGATCTTAAATGCTTCAATGTCCTAAAGGCTTGTAGTGCTGCTTTATTATTATTATTGTTATTATTACTACTATTATTATTATCCTTGTTTTAGAACCGGGGGCATATCCTTATTATAGTCAGCTTTCTAAAAATAAAAACTCCTGTAGAAACACATTTTCTATTTTTTGGTTCAATTTTCTTTCTTTTCTTTTCTTTCTTTTCTTTTTTTTTTTTTTTTTTTTTNTATATACTTTAAGTTCTGGAATACATGTGCAGAATGTGCAGGTTTTTTACATAGTTATACACGTGCCATGGTGGTTTGCTGCACCCCTAAACCAATCATCTACATTAGGCATTTCTCCTAATGCTATCCCTCCCCTAGCCCCCCACACCCCAAAAGGCCCTAGTGTGTGATGTTCCCCTTCCTGTGTCCATATTTTCTCATTGTTCAACTCCCACTATAAGTAAGACCATGTGGTATTTGGTTTTCTGTTCCTCTGTTCGTTCACTGAGAGGAATGATTTCTGGCCTCACCCTTGTCCCTGCAAAGAACATGTATTCATCCTTTTTTATGGCTACATAGTATTTCATGTGTATATGTACCATATTTTCTTTATTCAGTCTATCATTAATGAGTATTTGGATTGGTTCCAAGTCTTTGCTCTTGTGACTTAGTGCTGCAGTAAAAATACATGTGCATGTGTCTTTATAGTAGAATGATTTATAATCCTTTAAATATATACTCAGTAATGGGATTACTGGGTCAAATGATATTTCTGGTTCTAGATACTTAAGGAATCGCCACACTATCTTCTGCAATGTTTGAACTAATTTACACTACCAACAGTGTAAAAGCGTTTCTATTTCTCCATATCCTCTTGGGCATCTGTTGTTTCCTGACTTTTTAATGATTGCCATTCAAACTGGCGTGAGATGGTATCTCACTGTGGTTTTGATTTGCATTTCTCTAATGACCAGTGATGAGTTTTGTTTTTTTTTTCATATATTTGTTGGCTGCATAAATGTCTTCTTTTGAGGAGTGTCTGTTCATATCCTTTGACCATTGATGAGTTTTTTTTTTTTTTTCATATATTTGTTGGCTGCATAAATGTCTTCTTTTGAGGAGTGTCTGTTCATATCCTTTGACCATTTTTGATGTTTTTTTTTCTCGTAAATATGTTTAAGTTCCTTGTAGATTCTGGATATTAGTTCTTTGTCAGATGGATAGATTGCAAAAAATTTCATTTATTCTGCAAAAATTTTAATAAGTGGTACCTTGTTTTAACAATTATTTCACTTATTGCCTCTTCACTCTGATGATAGTTTCTTTTGCTATGCAGAAGCTCTTTAGTTTAATTAGATCCCATTTGACAATATTGACTTTTGTTGCCGTTGCTTTTGGTGTTTCAGTCATAAATTCTTTGCCCGTGCCTATGTCCTGAATGGTTTTGCTTAGGTTTTCTTCTAGGGTTTTTATGGTTTTAGGTCCTACATTTAAATCATTAATCCATCTTGAGTTAATTTTTGTGTAAGGTGTAAGGAAGAGGTCCAGTTTCAGTTTTCTGCATATGGCTAGCCAGTTTTCCCAACATCATTTATTAAATAAGAGTAACTAATATAAAATCACATTTACACATAAAACAACTTTATAAATCTTAGTTTATAATCTATGTTATGATAAAACAAAAAGAAAAATTCAATACTATAGAGTAATAACTTGTAGCCTGAAATTTATTTTATCATTCCTAAATGTTGTATAGTGGTATCTTGTTTTAAATTACAATCCCTAATGACAAGTGATAGGAATTACTCTATCAAGTACTAGAACAAGAAATTATTATCTTTGAGACTTCAGAATGGGAGAAGTTATTAATGTTTCAACCATAGTCATAGACAGTTGATAAGTGGTGGAAGAAAAAATCATTGAAGTTTAGATAGAAGAACTATGAGAGAAACTATTGATTTTAAAATTGTCGATAATGGTGACATGATTCTAAGAAAGATTAAGAGAGTAAGTCAAGTCCTAAAATGACTTAATAATAATTGAGTCGTCCATGAACAGAGTTTGGTAGTTGTTAGCAGCAAAGACAATAAAGTCTAATCACACAAACTTCAAAGGAGACTGAACATTTAAAGGAGGAGGAAGGAGAGCAGCTTTGAAATAATACTAGCAAACAGGAGAAATATATGAGAGAAATAACAATTCTATTCTAGATGGCTGAACATTCCAGGACACTAGTCTCTTAGGTGTCCAGGAAGATCAGGAGCTTGAGGCCCTTGTGACGTGCCAGCATGTTGAGGTGCCAGTCTGTGGACAAGGTGCTGTGTCACTGAGAGCAGCAGGCTTGGCACTGACCCTTCCGTCTCTTAGGTTGGTGATTGCAGGAGTTGGATCAGGAGAGGGATATAGAAAAGATCTTATCTTCTCTAGCAAAGGGATGTGAAATTGTAGCTCCATTTGGGGAGTTTTTCTTCATCAAAGAGCATTAGAAAACAATTAAATAGTTTCAAATGGAAAGGGAAAATATTTAATCTGAAGTAAAATGTAAATCACCATAGCTGATGTGTGGGTGATGTCTGGGGAGGGGAGATAGAGTAATTGCAAGAAAATTAATGAGGAAGCTCCTGATGAACTCTAAGGAGAAACTATAGTAATTTGGATCAGTGTGGCACTTGTGGAGAAAAGTGGACAAAGATGGCACATGTACCTATATGCATATGTGCATTAATGGATATCTGATTTAATACTGCACACACAAAAAACAGTTCATCTGAGTGGAGGTGCCAGGAGACAATGTAAGTGGTAAGTATGTTATGTTCTGTAAACTGATAGCAACCGGTGGAAAGAAAGCTGTGGAGGTTCTACCAACCATTGATTTGAAGGAATTGAGTAAAATTCTTTTAAATCTTGAAAATTTAGGTCTCTCCTGGAGTAAGGAATAAAAATCTTGAGAATATTATATATATTTTTGTATGTTTTATGTCTATCTAATCACACAAACACAGCATACATACCAAATAATAGCTAATATATCAAAATATTGGGGTAAGAATAGAATTTATTTTTTATAAGCTCCTTCATGTTTGAGTGGCAGTCATTGTAACAGGACACATCTTGCCTCTTTTACTCATACTTTTTAGGAATTACTCTATAGTATTGAATTTTTCTCTTTGTTTTATCATAATGTAGACTATAAACTGAGATTTATAAACTTGTTTTATATGTAAATGTAATTTTTATATTAATTCATATTATTTCGTGATATTAGATATCATAGCCATGCAAACTGCTCATTAAACCAGATTTATTTGTTTTTAATTCCTTTTTAATTGACTTACATATTTGTAACTGTCATTGAAACTTAAAAAAATTATCATGGCTACTGTTGAACCCCTTTCACAATGCTTAATTGATTAAATATAAATTCTGCTCTGCACATCATGTAAAGGAAATACACATTTAACTTGTTGATACCTTGAAGATATAGCTCATGTGTAAATACTGCATTTTTAAAAGACGGCCACACCCATTCCATAGATTTACTTCCTTTTTGATATGTGTGTATAAGGACTATTTTCTTCATTTTGATAATAACACATCAAATAACCAAAGGTCTCAAGAGAAATAATAATTTTGAAATTTATAAATGAAGTTCAATGTAAAAAAAGAAATACTATTTCCAACCCAAGTATTCCACGAGAAAAATGTGCATGGCATAGGAGACTATTATCATTAGAAGGTTTATACTTACTGTCAAATACGTACAAAGAGTGCTGTCATGATGGTTGTGGCTTTGTGATCTAAAATACCCCAAAAAGGCAGCATTAGGATTTACTTTCTCAGAATCAAAACTTTTAAGAGAATGGACTTCTTTCCTAGAAATGCAAAGGCAAATATGAGGACAGTCTTGATTAACAATGGCAGAAAACCCATCAGGTAAAAGGACCAACTGAAATTGCCAAAGCAACAAAGAAAAAGGGAATCAGTGTTTTCTCACAGAGATCATTTAAATGGACTAGTAAAGCATGTCCTGTATATACCTCACATATATAGCATGCACAAAATTTCCATGGAAGATGCTTGTAATGAAATACTATGTGGAGATTTAAACTATATTGTAAAATAAGGGGATATACTCTTCCAGTTTTCATGATTTATTGCCTCTCAGGTTTCCAGTCAATGCCTTATTGCCCTGCTTGTCACAATGGAGCTAGATGTTGGAAACATCACTCCATTACCGGTTGAGTTGCTGGAGAAACACTGACAAAGGAAGATGTTTCTTTTGCTGATTCTAGTGTGCTTTACTGAGTGTGCTTCTGAGGGACTGACTAGGCAGTTGTCCACAGACACAAAATAGTGCTTGCTTTCCAGTAGTTGCAGCCTAGGGGTATTGTCTTGGTCCACCAGCTGTGGACCAGCCCTGTCTCCGACTAACACAATAAACCTTATTGCCATCTTGCACGCTGGAGCTGTGCCTCCTCCATTGGCATCTGGATTCTATCCTTGGAGGGTGGGAGGATACTGTCATGTTGATTTCTTATTTGGTCACTTTCCCTCAGCTCTATGCCCTTTTTTTTACAGTTGTCTTTTATTCTCTCTTAGTAGCTAATTGCCTGTAAATAATTAATCTTCATAGTGTTTCTTTTCTGTTCAGATTACTGTGTGATCTCTCTTTCCTGACTGGACCATGACTGATATACACTTGAGCATACACATACAAACGTACACATGGATAATTGGAAAGTTATGTTTAAAACAATTATAGTGATTGTTATTTCTGGATGCTTATCTTTGAAGTACTCTTTATTTTCTTCTGTATATTTTTGCATTGCCTAATTCTCTACAGTAATGCATTACTTTGGAAATCTAAAAATTTACACTAAATTTTAGAAAGGATTAGTAAACTCTCCTAAGTTTAGAAAATAAATAGACCCAGTATATTGAAAATAAATTAGGATCTAAATTTGATAAGGCTTAGCTTGGGAGATTTTTAAATCATCTTTATCCTTATCTTGTATGTTTTAAAAGATTCAAAATAAAATTAGAAAGAAACAAACACAATAAAATGTATTCAACAAAAAATGTCAGACATTTATGGTATTGCATTTGTTATTATAAACTAATTGCTGTTACAGACAAGAAAACAAAAAGTGGAATTACTTTTACAAACTTGTTCTAGATCAAAATTGGTCTATTTAGTGCCCCTTAAATAGAAAGTGACAGAATATAAACCAACCTGACAGTATGGTGGATGCATTATCAGTGCACTGACATGGCCTCCTTTGCCTGTTCTCTCTGATTTAATGTCATCAGACACAAGGTGATTTAGAACATTCTCGGTAATAATGGAGAAGCTGAAAGCAGATGTGTGGCTATTTTTAATGTTTTTTTCCTCCCCCAAGGTTTGTTATTTAGTTAAGGCAGTACTGCGGAGACAATCAGTATGTTGCAGAATGTAATGAAAATGAATATCAAGAGCAAATTACACTGATGGGAGAAAACTCTCTTTTAATTCTCCCCAAAATGTATTGCTGGAAGCCACTTAAAAAATATTTTTCTCCATCAGATTTTTAACAACTTGGAAACTTCTTATTTTATTTTATTTTATTCTGGGATACATGTGCAGGACATGCAGGTTTGTTAACACAGGTACACATATGCTATGGTGATATGCTGCACCTGTCAACCCATCACTTATGTATTAAGCCCAACATGCATTAGCTTTTTATCCTGTTGTGTTTCATCTCTCTGTGCCCCTGACAGGCAGGTGTGTGTTGTTCCCCTCCCTGTGTCCATGTATTCTCATTGTTCAGCTCCACAGTGCTTGGTTTTCTGCTCCTGTGTTAGTTTGCAGGGGATAATGGCTTCCAGCTCCATCCATGTCTTTATCCAGTCTATCACTGATGGGCATTTGGGTTGATTCCATGTCTTTATTATTGTGAATAGCGCATGCACGTATCTTTATAATAGAATAATTTATATTCCTTTGAGTATATATCTATTAATGGGACTTCTGGATCAAATGGTATTTCTGGTTCTAGGTCTTTAATGAATCACTAGACTGTCTTCCACAGTGGTTGAACTAATTGACATTCTCACCAACAGTGTAAAAGTGTACCTCTTTCTTTACAACCTCTCCAGCAACTGTTACTTCTTACCATTTATTTATTTATTTATTTATTTATTTATTTATTTATTTATTTTTATTGTACCTTAGGTTCTGGGGTACATGTGCAGATCATGCAGGATTGTTGCATAGGTACATACATGGCAATGTGGTTTGCTGCCTCCATCCCCCTGTCACCTATATCTGGCATTTCTCCCCGTGTTATCCCTCCCCTACCTTCCCACCCTCTGCTGTCTCTCCCCTAGCCCCCCTCAACAGACCCCAGTATGTGATGCTCCCCTCCCTGTGTCCATGTGTTCTCATTGTTCAACACCCATCTATGAGTAAAAACATGTGGTGTTTGATTTTCTGTTCTCGTATCAGTTTGCTGAGAATGATGAATTGCCATTCTGACTGGTGTAAGATGGTTTTCATTGTGATTTTGATTTGCTTTTCTCTAATAATCAGTGATACTGAGCTTTTTGTTATATGTTTTTTGGCCACATAAATGCCATTTTTTAAGAAATGTCTGTTCATGTCCTTTGTAGACGTTTTAATGGTTTTGTTTTACATATTTATATATATATATATATTTATTTATATATATATTTAATGGTTTTGTTTTATATATATATAAAACAAATATATATATACACATATATAACAAATATATATATACATATATAACATATATACACACACACACACACACATAAAACAATGTCAATTTTTGCTTTTGTTGCCATTGCTTTTGGCAATTTTATCATTAAATGTTTGCCCATGCCATGTCCTGAATGGTATTGCCCAGATTATCTCCTAGGGTTTTTGTAGTTTTGGGTTTTACATTTAAGTCTTTAATCCATCTTGAGTAACTTTTTGTGTAAGGTGAAAGGAAGGGGTCTGGTTTTAGTTTTCTGAATATGACTAGCCAGTATTCCCAGCACCATTTATTAAACAGAGGATCCTTTCTCTGTTGATTGTTTTTGTCAGGCTTGTCAAATATCAGCTGGTTGTAGATGTGTGGTATTATTTATGAGATCTCTGTTCTGCTCCATTGGTTGATATGTCTATTTTAGTACCAGTACCATGCTGTTTTGGTTACTGTAGCCCTGTAGTATCGTTTGAAGTCAGGTAGCAGGATGCCTCTAGCTTTGTTCTTTTTGCTCAGTGCTGTCTTGGCTATACTAGTTATTTTGTGGTTCCATATGAATTTTAAAGTCTTTTTTTTTCTAATTCTGTGAAGAATATCAATGGTAGTTTGATGGGTGTAGCATTGACTTTATAAATTACTTCAGGTAGTATGATCATTTTCACAATATTGATTTTTCCTATCCATGGGCATGGAATTTTTTTCCTTTATTTTTGTCCACTGCTTTTTCCCTGAGCAGTGGTTCGTAGATCCACTTGAAGAGGTCTTTCACTTCCCTTGATATTTTATTATCTTTGTAGCAATTGTGAATGGCAGTTCATATATGATTTGGCTCTCTGCATGTCTATGGTTGGTATACAGGAATGCTTTCAATTTTTGCACATTGATTTTGTATCCAGAGATTTTGCTGAAGTTGCTTATCAGCATAAGAATCTTTTGGGCTGAGATGATGGGGTTTTCTAGGTAAAGATCATGTCTTCTGCAAACAGAGGTAGTTTGACTTCCTCTCTTTCTATTTGAATACGTTTCATTTCTTTCTCTTGGCTGATTTCCTGGCCAGAGCTTCCAATATTAGGTTGAACAGGAGTGGTGAGAGAGGTTCATCCTTGTCTTGTGCCGGTTTTCAAGAGGAATGCTTCCAGCTTTTGCCCATTCATTATGATATAAGCTGTGGGTTTGCCAAAAATGGCTCTTATTTTTTTTGAGATATGTTTCTTCAATATCTAGTTTATTGTGAGTTTTTAACATGAAGAAATGTTGAATTTTTTTGAAGGCCTTCCCTGCATCTATTGAGATAATCATGAAGTTTTTGTCTTTAGTTCTGTTTGTATGATAAATTACATCCATTTGTGAATTACACAGCTCCAGCAGGACCTGAAAATGAACAAAGCAAGAAGGAGAGAGAAAGTCCTGTTGCTTCTTTCTGGGAGAGTCTCAAATTACTCTTGCACTATTCTCCTGGTATACTAAAGGCCGAAAGCCAGAGCAAGTCTACTTTTTGGCTACCATATCCTCTAGGACACGTTTGCTTTTTAAATTCTTTATCTTATTGCCTACCAGTAGCTGGATCTGTCAACTCGTCAAAGAGAATAAGATCTGGATAGAATTCTTCCTTCAGCTACGATTATTTAAGTTCTATTTAATTCCCTCCAACATCCTAAACCACCCATCTTCCAAGGGTAGGAAGGTGCCTGCAGCTGTATTAAATAGACTCTTTATTTTACAACCTCAACTCTATTTTATTATTTTCAAATAATCATTATCAAAGATCTATTCCCATACATTGACAGTTCGATCTTTTACTTTTCAGCTTGGCATATTTCCCTTTTCCTTTTTCAGATGAGTCTAAATTGACAGTCAGTTCACATCTATGGCTTTGAACCTGCTTCCACGTACTTATAAAATCAAATTTAATTTTAGTTCATCTACCTGAAAAACTTGAAGATCTTCATTATTACACCACTTCTAATAATTACCTCCAAATCATTATTTCTGCTCCAATTAGCTACTATTTACAATTAACAATTTATCATTGTTTATCCATATTGAAATCTAAAACCTTCTACTTTCAAAATTTGTCTTATCTATGGGTGTCATTTTGACATTCTCTGATGCATGCCGAACCATATGCATAGTAAATACTGTCTAATTCTTAGCATAATGCTGCATAAGGGGTTCTCAAATATGACTACATAGTAGAATCAGTGGGAAATTGAACACAATATCTGTGCCTGTACCTCTCCCCAGGAGATTTTAATTCAACTAGTCTGGAATGGCGCCCAGGTATAGGTAATTTTAACACTTTCCCCCACCCCAGATGATTCTAACATGCAGTCATAGAAAAAAAAAGTATTGTGCTAGATCATGTCAGGGATAGAAAAAAATGAGAAAGGTATGGTCTCTTTTTACTCACCATATTATATAGAGACTCAACTAACAGAAACAAAACAATTAGAGCACAAATAAACTTATATTGTTTTGAACTTCATATAAAAACCTAGAGATTGAAAAAAATAAAATGATATTATTACAAAGTAAAGATCTTTGTAAACTAGACTAACTAATGAAGGCTTTAAGCTGGTTGTTGTGAACAGATTTAGGTAAGTTCAGAAAAAGGTGAAAGAAATATGAAAAATTAGAGGAATAGCGTACACAAAGGCAGTGAATCATACTTGTCATTGAGAGAAAAGTTGACATGTTTGACTAGAGTATGTGTTTGAAAGTTATGAAAAAATAGAGATAAATAAGTTAGTGGCAAAATCAGAGGAGTCTATCTGCCATCTTGTCTCATCTCTATCATTCCTAATAAAACAAGTATCAGGTAGTCATGGGATAAAAGCAGTGATATGAAAACGTATCCAGCCCCACCACTGGAAGATATATATGAAATATTCAATTACACATAAAAATAGGTGTATATTTTCATTAACATCAAAAACTAGTAATGTTCTCATTTACAGGGCAGAAACATTAAATATTTGGCTTATTAGAATGCATACATAGAGCCAAATCAAAAGAGGCATAAGACAAATGCTCATTTTTCACTCCAGTGAAAGAACCGCTGAGAACTCAGGGAAGGACACCTTAATAAAATCATATGCTGAACCCACATTTTGAAATGTGAATGAAGCTCTGAGGCATACAGGATAAGGGGCGGTAACCAGCAAGTGTAGTAAAAACTTCTCACTGAGAAGGTGACTACAATAAACAGAAAGCCTTCAGGGCAGGGCATCCTGTGAGAATGGATGTCTAATGAACAAACAGCTAAGTCACAGAAAGCACTCCCCTCCCATAGAGTCAACCCTAACAACTAAACTACTAGAATACCTAGTGTTTCAGAGCACTGTAATGAGGCAATTTGAAATTCAAGTTCAAGCTCTATTGCATAGAGAGTGGCTTAAGCACTTTGATTGAACTTTTTATTTATTTATGTTTTCATATTCTTCTAGATCCTGAAGTGAACTGTTTAGCCTTAATTTTCCTGAATATAAATTGAAATCACTAGAAAATAATTTTCCTTTGGGGTATGTTATGCGGAATAAGTAAAATAAGGCAGGTAAAGCAATTGGCCCTTTTTATATCCTAGAAGGTATAGCTACAGTCAAAAGAAATATAGGTGTAGTGGAAGAGCTTCCTTATAGAATTAGCAGCCACAAGATGTAGGAAGTCAGTGATTCAAGTCTTATTCCCAGAATGAGAAACTAGCAAGACTAGCAGGTGCAAGTACTGCACATTAGAGCTTCACTTGACAATCAGAACTTGAAATAAGTAGATGCCAGCTTGGTAAATATTCTCCTAGAATTGATGCCCAAGAAAGTGACTCATCTCTCTCTTTCAAACATTGGAAGATAACCACAAAAATTAGTGACAGGTTTTTACCTTTTTGGAAAGGAATAAGGACAGAAAGTAATACTAGTGACTTACGTTGTATTTAGGACTATCAAACTTTGAAAATGATTTGTATAAACTACTATGGAAAGTAATAAAATCAATTTAAAATATACATACAATGAAATAAAATATTATAAAGTCTGTGTGAAAATTTTAAAAATTATGTAAGACACTGATGAAATATGGAAGATGAAAACAAAGAACCTGCTTGGGAAAAGACATATTGAAGATAGAGATGGCGAAGAGGGGAGAAGGTGATACTTGTCTTATAAATTCTAGGGAGTTCAGTGTTTACTATATGAGATTGTCTTTGAGATAATTTTCTAAAAGATGATTTATTTATAGAAATGGAGGGAAAGATACCTAAAAATTGAAGAGAAAACTAAAATATTAATATTTAATTCATATTAGAAGTAGACATAGAATTGTAAAAAATAGAGACGTTGATCTTCATAACATGGAAAACTCACAGAAATGTCAGAGAAAATAAGAAATGAAAAGACTGACAATGAAAAATGACCTTTAGCTCCTGGGAGGAAGAAGTTACAGCATCTACTCTGGGAACCAGTCACTTTATGAGAATAATGTCCCCAGAGGAAAAGAATAAGCAGATAACCTAGCCTAATCTTTGTATTCACTGGACCTCTAGAAAAACAGACCAGTGTTATTTTCTAGGAGGGAGAGAATTTATCTCTGAATTGCCCTTAACAAGATTTTTCTACCTAGAATTTCCTTATAGTAAATGGAACCCAGAATCTTGAGGGGTATTTCCCTGAGGAGCTACAAAACACTGGGGTTAAAAGTAGAGATCATTCATAATGGAATTGCTCCAAGGGAGGTGATAGTGTAAACTTTGGCTGTGGATCATGTCTATTATTCTGTAACAGAGGTCATATTCAAAGTCTCAGATTTGTCTAAGTCTTTAGATTTCCTGTATCTTGACATTAATTATTGAAGGTTGATATTGGGTGAAATCTTTGATCTGTGTCATCAGATGTGATAAAATTATATATGTGTTAGCTCAACTTCAAATAACCTAAAATATAGAAAGAGTTGAACTGCAAGAGGATAATTGAACAAATTCCAGGAAATATATTCATATTTCAGTAAACTTTTGAACATAAAGAAAAGCTGAAACTCACAAAGAGAAAAGTATCATGATTTTCCAGAAAATGTTTATATCCATGATACCAGTTCTAGATACACATACACACATACACACACACACACACACACACACACACACACAGCCATCAGATGATATATAGATAGATGTACATAATGTTTCACAGAATGCAGATGAGGAAACTACTCACATGCTCAGATTACTCTTATTAGGACTGCTACATCTGAATTTAAAAAGTAATCTGCACTTCCCATTTAAATTCATGAATTCAAAGCCATCGGTTTTCCAGGACTTGAGACAATGGTTCAGTTCCATCTCATTCTATAATAAGTAATTTTATGCTTCTTTTTGCATTTTTTATTGGGCATATTCAGGAATAGTAATCACACAGATTTCATTTTACACAGATTTCATTTTCCCTTGGTTGATACACAACATCTGAATAATGTGGTGTATTTACTTGGTTATTAATACTGTACATGGGGAATAAAATATATTATCAATCTTTCTAAGTAACTCTTGATTCTTCCATTTTTAAGAAGTAAATGACAACTCTTATAAAGTATTAGAGTTTTATTTAGAAATACACTGTAAGAGATGCCTCCCAAGTCAAAGGGAAAAAGTTTCAGTAACATAGAGCCTATTTCTGATCCTTCTCACCCACTCATATAATATTGGTGGTTATGGTTTTGTGTTGGAGGTAGAAAAATATAGAAGGAAAAAATAGGAAACTCGGCTTATAATTAATTTATCAAAATTCTATTTCTTAGCTGTGGCATTACTGGACCTGAGTGGATTCAAAGCCCATGAAGGCCAAATTGTAACTAATATAAGTAATAAATACAATATTATTATAATGTTCTCTTTATTACTGCAGGACACCAGACACTATCATCACAAAAAGAATGGATGCCAATAGCCAAAACCACTAATTAGTCAAAGACTACTAGATTATTAATTATGGAAGCCATTGAGATATCACCTCCATTTTAAATAAGAGGGAAATGAAGAATGCAGAAATCAAATATCTTGTCATGGGCCTTACTTATACAAAGAAATGAAGATGTGATTTCAACCACAAAAATAATGCCAGAACTATGCCAATCTGATTGCAATCTTCAACTTCACAATTGTTGTCATTACTTCCACGGGTATATTAAAGTTTTCAGAAGGAAATCTAGCTGGGATTTTGATGACCAGTTCATAATATCTTGCATAGGCTAATTATTGTTAATATAAATATCTTAAGTTATTCACTAGATTTCAAAAAGTCATGAGCTAAGTATTCTATTCAATTAGCAAGCCCTTTTTGGAAATTTTCTACCATATTCTACCTATTCAGATAAGATTCACAGGTTCTTCCATATGAACTCTAGCAAACTAGATGACATTGAAAATAAACCCCAGGACCATTATTTACTGGGCTGTTACTTCTTTTGCAAGTTTACTAAATAATAGGTAATTGATAAATAATGGGTAATTGATCATATTGTATGCATTAAAATAAAATAATAAAATAGAAATTATCTACACTTAATTCTGTAGCTACATTGTTTTATGAGGCACTCCAAAAGGTTCATAAACATTGACTTTCCTGCTTGGAATATATTACCCACTTCAGACAGCCAACTCCAAATAATTTTTCAGGTCTTCACCTAAATATCAATTTCTTGCTAGATTCATTACTTCTCATTAGACATCAAAGCCCTTTGTTCTAAAATCTCTCAACACCCTGCAGATATCTTTATAACATTTATCACAGTATAATTATATACTTATTTGTGTTCAATGCCTATTTCCTTCAGTTGATATGTGCATCCACAGAACAGAAACATTACCTCGTCTGTTCACTGTTATTTTCTCAGAAATTTCTCTTGAACTGGCTCAGAATGTACATTCACATTCGTTAAGAAGTTGAATAATTTGCAATATTGCTGAAGGACAAATTTAAATTAAATATATAAGTCTATTGTGCGGAAGAAAAAAAGGAAGATAAACTTCATTGTCTCTTCAGGATCAAGGTTTTTTGTTGTTTTGTCTTGTTTCTTTATTCCAGTAGCTTTTGGGGTACAAGTGGCTTTCATTACAGGGATGATTTTACCGTGGTGAATTCTGAGATTTTCGTGCACCCATCACCTGAGCAGTGTACACTGTATGCAATATGCAGTCTTTCATTCCTCATTCCCCTCCCTTTATATCACCACTCTGTATGGAAAGACATCCTCATTATAAGTGAGGACATAGGGTATTTGGTTTCCTAGTCCTGAGTTACTTCACTTAAAATAATGACCTCCAGCTACATCTAAGTTGCTGCAAAAGACATTATTTTGTTACTTTTATGGATGAGTAGTACTCCATGTTGTGTGTGTGTGTGTGTGTGTGTGTGTGTGTGTGTGTGTGTGTGTCTGTGTGTGTATCACATTTTCTTTATCCACTCATTGGTGGATGGGCATTTAGATTGACTTCATATCTTTGCAATTGTGAATTTTGCTGCTACTGGCATTCACATGCTTGCGCCTTTTTCATGCAGTGTCTTAGTTTCCTTTGGATAGAAACCCAATAGTGGGACTGCTGGATTGAATGGTAGATCTACTTTTAGTTCTTTAAGGAATCTCCATACAGTTTACCATAGAGGATCAAAGTTTTAATGCAGATTAGCCACTTATATTCCTGTATGATTCAATTTAACCATTAAACCGATCTTGTTAGGAAAGTATCACTGTCTTTCTTCCTTTAAAGTTGAGCATACTAAAGAAAATATATACTACACTTGTATACATAAAATTAGGTTTCACAAAGGTTAGACAAAGATTGTCTTTGGATATAAAGAAAGTATCTGAATCTCAAAAATATGTCCTCATATTAAGCATATCAGTTATCATGCAGTAAGCTGATTCAAAATGCTAGTACTTCCATGTTTCTGTTTGTGCGCGCGCGCGCACACACACACACACACACACACACACACACACACACCCCACAGAGATGTCATAATTTTTTAGAGATGGGGTGGGGACGGTTTCACTCTTGTTGCCCAGGTTGGAGTGCAAAGGCATGATCTCAGCTTACTGCAACCTCCACCTCCCAAGTTCAAGTGATTCTCTTGCCTCAGCCTCCTAAGTAGCTGGTATTAGAGGCAAACACCACCACGCCAAGCTAATTTTTGTAGTTTTAATAGAGATAAGGTTTCACCATGCCGACCAGGCTGGTCTCGAACTCCTGACCTCAGGTGATCCACCCACCTCAGCCTCCCAAATAATTGAGATTATAGGTGTCAGCCACCACACCTTGTGGAGATGTCATAATTTTGAATGCTTGTTTTTAGAAAACAAAATGCTGCCCAAAAGAGCATTTTGTTTTCTATAAACCTCAGATAAAGAGTCATTTATATTCTTTCATAAGTTTGACTAATATTTCAGCTATAAGCATGAAGCATTTTTGTTTTTCTGAAGTCCACAGTTTGATATGTATCTGTTTACTCCAAATAACAATTCCTATAGAGATACGTTGTGACAAATATTCTAATACAAGTGCAATAATTTATATATGTTATATATTGGTTTTTGTGGACATGCTAACAATATAGATTTTGAAGTTCGTAAAGAAGGATGACAACTGATATACCAAAAAGAATACAGTCTTAGATAAACTTAAAATGTTATAATACTGAGAAATACCTTTTTTAGGAAGATGAATATAAAAAGGATCAGAGAGCTAGGAAAAGATGAAAAGTACAGTGTCACTGATAAGAAGGAAAGTGTTAAAGAATGGGGCTCATCAAGGTTTAATTAAAACCCTCATAAAAATTTTATGCACAGAATATATATAGTATTTTCTTACAATTTTTAATAACAGTTTGCCATGTTTTCTGACTGTACATTAATGGAAGTTGCAAGTGAAATGCTAACCTTCATCCATGTAAGTAATAATAATAGATGGGTTTGTGACAATGTTTAATACCACGTACTTGAATTTTTCATTTGTCTTTTTATTTAATAATATTAAACTTTATGAACTCTTACAAAAATGAAGTAATTAATCTTTATAACATTCCCTGAAGGTAGTTAGATAACTTCATTATGATAAAAGAAATAGAGAACATATATTGGTTAAATGAATATTGCAATATCAGCATCTTAGCACTTCTGATCATCTTTCAACCCACAAGAATAATTGTTTTTCTTATCAGAGTTTTTAAAATATCTGCAAGCTTCATAGTCTTACTTTTATTTAATATTATTCTCTTTTTAATATTCTATTTTTAATATTATAATTCTCTTTTTAATATTTTTAATATTCTCTAAAATTCTATGAACATTAAAGATATTTATTATTGGTATACTTTTTAAGATAATTTAAACTGGATTTAAGAACTTAATTTTTAATAATTTTTACATTTTGTTAAAACATATTATTTTAAAAAAGCAAAACATTAAAAATATAAATACTCAAAACATTTTATGAAAATATCTCTTATTGGACTCTAAAATAATCTAGGCAGGAAAGTGGCCCACACCTGTAATCCCAACAGTTTGGGAGACTGAGGTGGCTGAATCACTTGAGCCTGGAAGTTTGAGACCGGTCATGGCAACATGGTGAAAACCCATCTCTGCAAAAAATGAAAAAATTAGCCAGGCATGGTGGCACATATGTATAGTTTCATCTACTTGGAGGCTGAAGTTGGAGGATCACTTGAGCCCAGGAGGTCAAGGCTGCAGTGAACCATGATCATGTCACTGCACTCACCACTTCAGCCTGGGTGACAAAGCAAGACCTTGTCTCAAAAAAAA